>NC_140968.1:13634273-13714273 GCF_056783735.1 Eptatretus burgeri
GCTCGAGCCTTGACACAAGTAAGTTGTTTTCTCTCTTAGCTTCGTTTCTGCTGACTTACCTTTCCTTTTTCGAATACTAAATGTGTTTATGGGATTATTATAAATACTAGTGCGGGCCCGGAGGTGTGTGCCAGTATGTGCAGCCCCCTCTCTCTCGCCTCCTCTCACCCCCTGAAATGAGAGCGAGAGAAGAACCTTCAGAGTTTAGGCTTTATTCCATTTGATTGGAGCCGCTTCTGTGGGCACACCGGGGAATACAGGTTCAGCTAGGAGTACATAAGCAGTAACGTATACATGTGCGATTAATCATTGCAGACTAAATCCGCGTAAGCACGGAGTTCGATATAATCTCCATTCTGACCAGTCAATGAGCACCTTCAGTCAACGAGCATCAAGTGAACAGCCGATGTCAATGGCAATGCCCCGGGGACAACCACTCGTGCCGCAGAGACCTCCCCTTATACGCGAGACGCACAACATGTGATCCCGCGTCATGTCCCTCAATTCACCTCAATTCACCTCAATTCACCACATTCTCCCCACCTTTAAAATGCAACTAGGGGCCCAACTTACACACCATGATTGCTTTAGCACTATAGGAGTATACATTTCAAGCAACGTGGACTAATAGGTCTACAGAAGCATACATGCCAAGCAGTGATTATTTTGAGTTGTAGGAGCATGGAAATGAGCATCGATATATGATATAATGAGCATATGGGAGCATGAGCAGCGAGAATGCCGATAATCCCCTTTACAGATTGAGTCGTCGAGGGGGCCTTATTCGTCGACCTCTCCGGGAGTAAATGGCAGTTTCACTTGAGGGAGGCTCCCGATCCTCTTGGTGAGCCTCGACTTGTGCCGGGGATGACTCCTCGATCGCTCTCGGGTGGAACGCGGCAGCCCCGTCACCCGGTGGAGTTCCTGGGGGGGATGTCAGAAGGAGGAGTGCCAGAAGGTGGTGTACCTGCGGGAGGAGTACCTGAGGGAGCCAGATGGCGAACCGACACGTGGTCTCCCTGCCATCCGGGAGCCTGACATGAGCATACTCTGGATTAGTGTCAATGAGTTCGACCCCCTCCACCAGGGGTTCATACTTGCTTTGTCGTACCGGGCGTTTCATGAACACTGTTCCGGGATGGGTCAGCCAGTTGGGCACCGTTTGACCGTCAACATAACGTCGCTGGTGAGTAAACATTCGTTCGTGAGGAGTTGCATTGGTGGACGTGCAGATCAAGAGGACTGGGCCCCGAGCGTCAGGAAGAGTAACCTCCCACCGCTCGGGGCCCAGCCCTCTTGATTTCAACGCCAGAGTTACGGCTTTCCAAATAACCCCGTTATACCGTTCCACCTGCCCGTTACCCTGTGGGTTGTAACCCGTCGTTCGACTAGTTGCTATGCCGAGCTCCAGTAGGAATTGTTTTAGCCCGGCCGACATGAAACACGGCCCTCTGTCTGAATGTATGTACGAAGGTTTCCCAAACATAGCGAAGAGGTCAGAGAGACATCTCACGACAGTGCCCGAGGTCATATCCGAGCACGGAAATGCGAAAGGGAACCTTGAATATTCATCAACAACGGTGAATATGTATCTGTTGTCTGTCTCGGTCGGCAGGGGCCCTTTGAAGTCGATGTTTAGTCTCTCGAAGGGGGAAGTGGCCTTGATCAGTCTGCCAGATGCCGCGCCATAGAATCTGGGTTTTAGTTCAGCACAAACAGGGCATGAAGCATTCATTTGTTTAATATCTTCAACAGAATAGGGAAGATTTTGTCTGCGCACGAAATGTGCCATTCTGGTTACCCCTGGGTGGCAGAGAGACACGTGTAGGTCTTGCAAAGCCTGACTGATTGTTGCCGAAGTGTAGACCCGAGAGAAGGTATCTGCAGCAGGGTTTTCCTTCCCGGGCCGGTAGACAATGTCGTAACTGTAGCAGGCTAGGTCTATCCGCCATCTCATAATTTTTTCATTCTTAATTTTCCCGTTATTTTTCCCATCAAACATGAATGCCACGGATCGTTGGTCCGTAACGAGCGTGAAGTGGTTTCCCAGTAAATAATGTCTCCATTTCCGCAGCGCTTCGACGATGGCGTACGCTTCCTTCTCTATCGCTGAGTGTCTCTGCTCGCTTCTAGAGAGAGTTCTCGAGAAGAACGCGACCGGCCGCCCAGACTGATTAAGTGTAGCAGCTATCGCGTGATCTGAAGCGTCGGTTTCCACCACAAAGGGCACCGAGCTATCGATCGATAAAACCACGGACTTACTGATATCATCCTTGAGGTTGTGGAAAGCTCTTACAACAGCGGCATCTGGTGGAAAGTTTTTGCAATGCACTAGGGGATGTATTTTCTCGGAGTATTGCGAAATCCATCTCGCATAGTAAGCGAACATCCCGATCACCCGGCGCATTGTCTGCAAGTCCTGAGATGGCGGAAGCTCACGGAGCGGGCGCAATCGTTCAGGATCAGGCTTAATTGTGCCGTCGGCTATTGTGTAGCCGAGAAGGTCAATTGACCTTGCCGAGAATACGCATTTCTCGTAGTTGAGTCAGATTATATTTTCTAGCAATGCTCAAGAATCTGTCCAGATTCCTATCATGTTCCCCCTGATCCCTACCGCACACTGTGACATTGTCCACGTAAACAAAAGTGTCTTTGAGGTTTTCATCTGAGATGATGTCGTCCATAACCCGTTGGAAGCAAGCTACCCCATTCGTGACACCGAAAGGTATTCTCCTGAATTGGTAGAGGCGCCTACCTGCCTGGAATGCGGTGTAAGGTTTGTCTTCCTCTCGGATGGGAATTTGGTGATAGGCGCTTCGCAAGTCGATGGTGCTGAATATATTATAATTGGCCACGCGTTCGACCATCTCGTCTATGCGCGGCAGGGGGTAGGCATCGAGTTGGGTAAAGCGATTGACCGTTTGGGAATAATCGACAACCATTCGTTTCTTATGGTTCTGACTGCTGGTTACTAACACCTGTGCGCGCCATGGCGAATCGCTCGGTTTGGACTGACTGACACACCTCTCTCTCTCCCCTCCCCCCCTCTCTCTCACCCCCTCTCTCCAGGCCCGTAGCCAGGGCTCAGTATTAAGGGGGGAATATGAACTGGATGGGGGGGGGGCACAATTATTATATTTAATATTTTTGATAACCCTGTATACTATTGTATTCATGCAGCATTGACACATCTATACTGAGGTTGCCGTCGCATACTAACCAAATTGATCTCAGCTAGATTTAATATGTTCCGATGTTTTTGGCCTAAAATTATTCGAATGCAGGAGAGCCGCAACAAACTGGCACATTCACAATGCAGATATTCAATGATTACACAATTGGCACCAATTCAGGTGCACTTATACAAGGTGTTGTCAAGAATTGGCATCAGAAAATTAATATACCAGAGATACAATGACTAAACGGGGGAGGTTGGCACCAGAATCAGTGCACTTTGAAATAAGATACAGTGGGCTATGACCTGCGATCACCACGTTAAACTATCAACAGCAAATACGACCAGCCTGAAGATACCACAAGGTCCGCACTTAAATCAGTCAATTACACAGGGGTAAGGTTATGCACAAAGCATGAGATATGGGATATGCAAAGCATCAAACACAACATTTAACTTTAAACATCAGAAGTACAAAGCAGCCGACCACGGCGGGTGCTGACCACAACCACACTGCAACCACAACCACACACGCATCACCAGCAGCCACACACACAATCTGAACTCCTCGTATAGTTTTTATACCGCTGTACTCGCTGTCAGAAGAGCTGCAGGCGACGCGTCTCGGTGTGGAATCTTCTGAGGACCTTCTCCTTCCATTCATTCAGGAATTTACGTGTGAGGTCTCTCTCGAAGGCCAGCCGTACCAGTTGTGCCTTGAGTACATGGCGCATGGACCGTCGATGGTCAGTGAAGACATTCCTCAATGTTGAGAATGAGTTTTCACACATGGCAGTGGACGCACCAAGTGTTAGTCCAAGTCTCATAGCAGTCACGACACTTGGCATGGCTTCCAGCGTTTTGTGGTATGTTGAGAGGAGTTTTTGTGTTGTTCATCTCTTGTTTGGCTGCTTTTCTGTCTGTGAGCGAATAAACTGCTTTGCAACCAGACACTCTGTTTCACTGATGGTTGACTTTGTTAATGTCATGATGTGCTGGAGCAAGTGGGGATCCAACAACGTGCCATTTTCAGGATTCAAGGCAGCGAGTGAACGGGCGAGTTGTGTGTTGCGCTCACTGAAGCGCTGAGCGATCTCTCCAAGCACAGTGTCAATTGCGCTGTAAAAAACTCTCTGCAGTTCCGTCTTGTCATTGTCGTTGTTTTGTCCTGTCGTCTCCAAAACTACAAACTGTTCCAAGTTCTTATGCATTGTGCGTCTCCATTTTGGTGGTGCAGGTGTAGAAGTGCGAGCATCGTTGGCCTTGTTCCACAGATCAGTGAACTCATCCTCAGAGCGGAGTTTCTTTACGCACTCTGTAGCACTCGCCACCAGTTCCAACCCCGTTAGCAAGTCCACGTCCTCTGCCTGCAAGAGTCTGTTAGGGCCATCTAACAACATCAGCAGTTTTTGTACAAAGATAGCAATGAACACGAAGGCAGGCCCAGAGACTTCCCGCAAAAGCCCAATAGCCTCCATCCTCATCTCTGCACCGTAGGCGCGCTCTGCATCAATCTCCGACAGTCAGGATGTGATATCCTTAAAAGATCCTATGATCACAGACACTGTGGCTAAATGTCCCGTCCACCTTTGATCAAGAAGTCGTTTTAACCTCTCACCTTTATACTGTGCAGCAACAGTGGGCTTTCTGAAGAATTTGTACAGGCAACAACAAACCTCGAGGAAATCAGTGACAGCTTTCTCTGCTGCCAGTGCGTGGATAACTACCAGATGGAGTTGGTGATTTAAGCAGTGCACATAGGGGATTTCTCTTTCCAATATCTCTTGCAACAACTTTTGCACCCCACCGTGCTTCCCAGCCATTACCGAAGCCCCATCGTACACCTGACTTAATATTTTTGACGTGTCAAGTCCTGTTTTTGTCAGCTCTGCAATTATTAGGTCTGTCAATGTTTTTGCATCTCCAGCGTCGGCTGTAGCTATTGTGAGTCAACGCTCTGTTGCTTCATTTGATGCCGATACAAAGCGAATGATGATTGATATGTTGTCACATTCAGTGGGGTCCCTCGTCCCATCCACATTGATGGTAAACCACGATGTGCCTACTTCTTCCACGATGGCATCCGTCACAACATTACTTAATGTGCAGATCAGTTCATTCTGCATTTCCGGACTAGTATAGCTTGCGTTTCGTGGGATATGCTTTATTATTTCGGCGAGCTCGGTGTCTTTTTTGAGTGTGTAGTTTAAAAGCGAGAGGAAGAGCCCACTGTGCCCGTCTGACATATCTTCAAAATTATCAAGGCTCCCTCTAAAAGGTATCTGATTTTCGGCGAGAAATCCCACAACATCTATAAGAGCAGACACATAGTACTGGTTTCTATTTAGCCGGTCAGCATTGAGGAGTGTGGAAATCTTACCACAATCGATGCACCTCTTCTTTCTCCTTCCACCTCAAAACACAAGTTAAATGTTCCTTTGAAGTTGCGTGTTTGTGAAACCCCCTGCTTTTCTCAACAGCATGTTTCCAATTCCGATAGCCTCGCACTGTGAAAGTAGAGTCCACTGGGCCACGTGCGGTGTTAAACTTCCTACATGGATAGCAGAATGCTGCATCTGTCTGCACTCTGTATTCCAGCCATTCATTAGTCTGGTACCACGAGGACACAAACGAGCGACTCTTGTTCTGCAGCAGATGGCCAGGGTACCGCTGTAGAACAACTTGATTCGGTCTCTCACTTCCAAGATCATCGGGAAACGGCTTGACAGTCACAGCCGACCCCGAGGCCGCCGCCGAGCATGGAAACTCGGCTGTCTGCGCTGGGGCTCCTGCCGCAGGGCTGACGTTGCTGGCTTGGCCAGGTTGGTCAGCTTCTGTCGGTATTTCATCGACATGATCGTCTTTTCCTCCTCCTCCTCCTCCTCCTCCTCCTCCTCCTCCTCCTCCTCCTCCTCCTCCTCCTCCTCCTCCAACTCCTCCCACAACATGTCTTTCATCATTTTCTTCATTTTCGTCGGTTGAATTTTTTCCTTTTCTGAGCCATTTTCGTATATCCATCATCCACGTCTTTTTCTCCTGCTGCAAGCTCGTGCTCTGTGATTCGTCCCTCGTGACTCGTGTCACTAATCTCGCGACTCGCGAGATTTCACGGTTGACGGTTTTATTTATTAAATGATCGATGCATCAAAAACAGGTTTTGTCTGCATAATTTCAAATGTAAGCACGATTGCAAACACACATATTTTTAATTTTTATTGTAAAATTACTTTTGTAAGATGGAGGGTTGACGGGTTGTGAAGGTCACGTGGTGCACGTGCACTTCATCTTTAATAATGTAAATTTATGTCTTTTCCTTAATCATATTATCATATTATGACTATATTACATTTATACCTAACTTACAACCAATCAGGTAACCTGCTCAATCGGGTCTCCATATCGAATACACTGATTGGCTATTCCTTAAAACTAAATGATCCATGATATATATATATATATATATATATATATATATATATATATATATATATATATATATATATATATATATATATATATATATATATATATATATATATATAAATAACCACCCACAACATCGACATTCGACACGAGGTCTTGGCTGCTGGCGTTGGTGCTTGCATTATTGTCTTTTATCTTGTGGTCTTGGACTGTATTGTCTTGTCAATTGCTTTTGGAGATGCGGTGGGAAGCGCACACTTATCTCTTGACTATTATTCAAAGAAGGATATTATTAAAGAACAGTTTATCCAAGAAGGCCTTATTAGTCACCACGTTGAACATCTGGAATAAGGGTTTTAGTTCACACAGGTGAACTCTTAAACAGCAAGTTCACAGTGGGCGCTCATCCTTAAACACTAGGGCATAAATGGGTGGCATACAAGTGGGGGGGCACCAGATGCACCATGGGGGGGCATTGCACCCAAATGCCCCCCCTAGCAACGGGCCTGCCTCTTTCCCCCCTAGTCTCGCCCTTCCTCTCTCCCCCCTCCTTTATCGCCCCACTCTCATCCCCCCTCTCCCTTCCTCCTCTCTCACAGATATTGGTCAACAGATAAATGGCCGTAACTTGGGAACCATTCGTCCGATTGATATCAAACCTCGAAAAGGCACATCCGCGGGTCCCCAGCAATATTCCTGGCAAGTTTCAATCAGATCGGACTGTCAATCGTGCAAAAAAATTAAAATAATAAAAATAAATAAATAAACATTAATTGTGATGTCATTCGTGATGTCATAGCACCGTGTCTTGTCATTGGTTGACAGATAAATGGCCGTAACTTGGGAACCGCTCGTCCGATTGACATCAAACCTCAAAGGCACATTTGCGGGGCCCCGGCAATATTCCTGGCAAGTTTCAATCAGTTGCGACCGGCGGTCGTCGAGAAATGGCGGTCACAGACACAGAGATTGCTGGAATTATAGATAGATACTAAAACTCAAACTCTTGAGTTTTGTGATATGCCCGTACAGTGCCTATAGTTAGTGTTAGAAAGTGTACACCCCCCTTCCCCCTTTCGATAAGTTCAAGTCCAGTGAATAACCTGAAACGGTACAAAGCTAAGCGGTAAACTGCCAGAGGTTAAATAAAAATAAAAGTTTCGGTTACCAAAAACTGAAAAATAATGTAAATTTCAGAGTTGTTAAAAAAGGCCCTTTTCAGGGAACAAGTAATGGGTTAGCAACTGCAGCTGTTCTGCAGCAATGGAAGTAAATTAGGCCTTGAAAGTTGATGCAAACAATTCCTACAGGTGTCCCAACTTTTGTTGATTAGTTACAAACTCTGTCTGTATAAAAGCAGTGTTGGAACAGACTGTGTTGCTACATGCTCTGAAGCATTATTTGGACAATATTGCACTGCAGGAAGTAGTACATTTAGTAGGGGTGCCAAGGTGCAGAAGTGTGCTTAAAAAGAGATTGAGGTAGTCATGAAAGAACATACTTTTGTCCAAGATGTTTTTTGGTAGATTGGACCTTGGCGCACATGACTGGGGTGGCCTGCTCGGCCAACTCTCTTGCGAAAGTGCTCATCTGGCTCGATTTATCATGCGTCACCATGACGAAATTCGGCCCAAAAAATTAGAGGTAGGGGAAATGGAATTCATTATTTGAACATGTTCCTATTGTTGTTTACCAACATTTTAGGTATCAGAAGAAAGGGTTTGGGCTGGGCTACAATTTGGTAGGAGAAACATTTTGATGGGGTCACTGAGTGCAGGTTGAGGGGTCAAAAGGTCACGCTTGGAAGGGTCAGGTGAAAATCTAGGGGCCGTGGGTATAAATGGAACTGCTGTACCCAAACCAATAAATACAAATGAATGACACAAACACAAATTTAAGAGTACTATATATATATATAACAAAGTTTTTGATAATCAAGCCATGTTAGGTGGATACAGAGAATTTGAGAATTAACCCCTTTATGTCTATGAGCAGAATCGCAAAAAATGGCAAAAGTCGGCTTTTTCTCATAAAAGTTATTATTCGCTAATTACTTGACCAAAACATGACAAGACATTGTCAGAAGGTATCAATTGATCAATTTCAACCTATTTTACCATTTACTTTGGCTAAAGGTAAGTTTTATGCCTACAATATCATTTTAACCCAAGTGAGAATTTGCTGTCCCAATGAGACACCATACTTTTTTAAAACAAAGAGCTCTTCATTAATTGGAGGTGTAAAATTGATCTCCTCATGACCTTCAGCCATGCAACAGGCAAATTCAGAAGGATTTTAATCCATAATATCCAATAACATCATCAAAATCATATTGAACTGAAGATGCATAATAATAGAGGAAGTTTCAGGTAATTAGTTTAACAATACAAACACCATGAATCTTGAGTTCGATGATCAGAATCTTGAGTTGGATGCACAGATTAGGGATGTTGGGCCTTCAAGCGTGTCATCTCTTACTTTGAACTTGAAGCCAAGATAACCAAACACCCAAGGGCCTTGCAAACTCTGATCATGTAGGCCTAAGGCATGCAAGGAGATTATGCAGCTGGCCTAGAAATGTGAAGTAGAAATTGAAGTCATGTAATGATAGATTTGCTGTGCTAATTGTAGACTACATCTGGGCTTCATCAATCATGTGTTTTTTTTTTTTTTCATGAAATCTACGGAAGCTCATTAGGACAGAGGCATTCAGTTCATTGTTTATCTGAAAAAAATGTCTACTCTTGCCATGTCTGATGTTAATTGTAACATCATTGTTATGTTACTAGTAGTAGTCCTATATATTGTTACGAATTTGGAATTCGATTGCACACAACATACAGGTTCCTTTAGTCAGCTATGTCGATAAGTGCTTGTTCCCTCGATAGCTCACCTTCCATTGTTTAAATGTTCAGAAATCGATTAGATGCGCTGCGGATCGATTTGATAGGGAACGAACAATGGAGACATCCTTCCCCCCTCTTCTGCGAAGAGGAAGAAGAACCCTGCCGTCCCGAGATTCATGATGTCAACAACTCCCTCCCACCCATGGTTGAGCGGGGGATGGATCACGAGGGCATGAGTCATGCCGGGCGCGGGGGAGGGGGGTGGAGAAGGATAAGGACGAGATCCTTTCTTTGTTCTTGAGTAGTAAGCTTTTTGTTTCGGCAGAGAATAGTCGCTCAGCAGACCTTCGGGTCCTGTTTGGCTTGGGTTAGGGTTGAGGCCTTCGGAAGCTTTTTGCTTCGGCTGGCTCAGTGAGCTGCGGCCTGGCTCGGGAGGAGGCTTTTTGGAGGCTTTTTGCTTTGGTGGTTCAGTGGGCCTTCGGCTTCTGTTTGGCTCGGGAGAGCTTTTTGCTTCGAGCTGCTTTGTTTGGAAGAGAGTTGAGCTGGTCGCTCGGCTTGAGCTGTGAATGGTGGCTTCTTCTTCTTCTTGGTTCGTGGAGTTCTGTGTTCTCCGTTTGGTTCCCGGCTTGGTGCAACTCATCGGCCTCTTCTTGGAGGTGGTTCCTCGGTGAAGCGACACATCAACGGGAAGGATCGGCGCCTCGTCTCACCAGCACGTGTTGAGAAGCGCGGGAGGATTCGCGGGAGCTCGGGAGGCATCGCGGCTCATGGCGATTGGATCCAGCTCGCTCTTGCTGGAGCCCGGGTCCGAACAACTTGAAGACCACACGAGGTGGAGAGGTTCGAGATAGGCTCTGGGTTTCAGCTCACCTGTCTTGAAATACATTTACATTGGAATATAATACGAGCTGGAGCTCGTTATTAAAGGCCTCTGCCACCATTTCTTGGGTGTGTGTGTGCGTACGTGTGTCCGTGGGCCCGTCTAATAAGTAGGAAATTGTTAAGTGCTTTGTGTGCTGTAAATGTTTGCATCGCATTTCGCATAGTCGGAATAGTTCTGCTCTTACGTGCTTCCTTAGTTCCCCATTATTATTAATAAATACCCCAATTGTTAAATGTTTTCAGCTCGTTGCGTCGATTTTCATTGACTGAGCATTTCGTGTGTTGGGATTTAGAAAGCCGTTGGTTTGCCATAAAAGGGGGACATTTGGACCGACGGTTCTCGGCGATTAAGCCGCTCGGAATTGCGCACGGGACAGGCTCGCCTCGGCGGTTTATTCTGTACGAGTTCCGTCGAGGGTGGAATACCCCGGTAGTTGGATCACGTGGGTATTTAGGTACATTGGAGATTGGCAATCGACCCTACCCCACGTGATCTGCCCATTGGCGTATTTCGGTTCTCGTACAAGGACCCGTCGCTCAGAGTTATCCGGGCGGCGATCTATATTCCGGGCGATCGGTCGGGACGACTCGACTGGTGACTCCGTTCAGAGCGGTCGGTTGGCGGCCGACCCCCGGCCAGTAACAATATGTTATCATGCTCTGTAAATAAATGGATACGGGACATTTTCACTAAAGCGGGTCAGCTAACGGTAAAGAACAAACTCAAAAATCAACTTTCTTTGATATTCTCGAAATAGTGCTTGAACCCCTTATTAGGCCTAGAAAAATGTTCAAATGATGTCAGCAACGCAGGATCACCATAAGGCCTCTGCACTGACTGGGCAATATATGCTTGATAAAAATTCTCGGGCAGTCTTTACCGTTACCTGACCCGCTTTTGTGAAAATGTCCCGTATCATGGAATAAAATTTTTAATTGTTGACTCCCCCCCCCCCCCCCCCGTAATGTTGTCTGCTGAAATGCAAGTCTAACTGGCTATGATTATAATCTTGATATTCCATACACCCATTGGAATTCACCAAGCTGTGACACATTGCACTTTGCCTTTCAGCCTCAAGTTAGACCATTCAAAGTCTACCAATGGCAGAGCTCACTGAGCTACAGTTGGGGAAAAGAAAGGAAGAGTCCATCATTTCCCAAAACTGACTTTGGTTGCTGCATAATATCTCAGAAGACGATTACGGACCCTTTGCAGCAAGTAACTGACAATGGATACGCCACGCTGTTGTATGCAGAGACACATCGCAATGATGACATTGCTGACCGTCTCCGAGATGATGTCATTTGCAGAGATACATTTCTTGAGAAACAGCCGAAATACCACCGAAGATGCCGCAATACGTACACGAACAAGAAAATCGGTGGATTCTAAAAAAAACGTGCCAAGACATTAAATAATAAACTTGAGGACAAAAATCAATGTGCACCTCATGTCACCAGATCTTCATCTTCAACACGGGAATTCACAAAGGTATGTTCCGTCTGTGGAAAGGAGAGGGATAGAAAGGGCGAGCGCAAACTGATCCTTGTCGCAACAAAAGACCGGGAGGACACTATATTGAGAAAGGCAAAAGAGTTGGATGACTTTGCGATGCTTCTCATGATACAGGAACATTGTGAACGTTGTACAGACTAAATTGCCAATGACTTTCGCTATCATAAATCATGCTTGGCATTATATTTGTTGAAAAGTAGGCCTAGTAGTGCTGAGCAAGATCAGCGAATTGATTCTGAGCAGAGTTGATGAGTATGAACATGCACTTAAAGAAACTGTGTCAAAAGTTGAAGGCAAATTGTTGAATGAGAATAGTGTATTCTTTGTTTCTCAATTGCGTGACGTGGTCAGGCAAGGGTTGTCGGACAGACAGGTTGATCATGCAATACAGTTTCGTTCAAACCAACTGGTAAGGCAATTAGAAAACTATTTTGGGGACAAGATCATCATTGTTCCTCTGGTGGGTACCTCACGGTTGGTGTGTTCTTCTAGTTTATCCCTGTCAACTGTTTTGTCTGAAGTGAAACAGCTCAAAGGCAAGCTTTGAAGAATGGGAATATCTTGATGAAGAAGATGATGAGCCTGATGAGAAAAATGGTGATAGAGGAAGAGATGTTCTTGTTCAATTCCAGCGAGAATCATTTATCACAGGTGAAGGAAATCAGGCCCCAGGATGAGGCAGATGATGCAGGAAACCTTGATCTGGATATATCTTACCAAGCAGCCAAAAAACTTGTTCCTACGGACTTGTACAATCACTTGTCATGGATGCTTCATGATGTACCCTGTGATGTCGGACCTGACGGTTGTGTTCCTCCAAGTCAGAAACAACACGAACAGGTTTTGAACATTGGTCAGGATGTCATTGCGGGGATGTCTACTATACCGACACCAAAACAGGTTGGCATTGCCCTGCACATTATGAAACAGACACGGAGCAAGGATTCTGTTACCCTACTCGATAGATTTGGAAAGCCATCCAAACCAGGCCTTCTCTCGACAAGATACAAATGCAGATCACATTGCCCTTGCCGAAAGGCCGAAGTGTCATGCACCATGGCTTGTAACTGCTGTGGGGATCCACTGATGTGCACGCTTATGGAAGAGAAGAATGAAGATATTCTATGAACATGAACATATTGCTCTATCGTCTTGAGGCTGAGGGGGGTCCTGTGTGCAATCATATGTCCCCTAATTTCGACTCTTGATCCTCGTAGGAGACCTGTGTCCTGGTCAATTAGAGCCCCTCTACTGGAATTAATAATTATCCATTGTTGCTTCTGCAAATTGATTGGTCTGAGTGAAATCCTTGACCCCTAAAACTCATATTAGGACACAATTTATTCTTCTAGCTCAATTCTGAACCTTGACAGGCGAGATGAAAGGGCGCGGCGGCCATATTGGCAGCCATTTTGGATTTCACCGTTATCCCGTACTTTTTTTTTAACCCTGCAAATGATTTTAATGGATTCCTTGACCCCAAAAACCTAGGTAAAGACATGAAATTTATCCCTCGAGGACAATTCCACATGGAATTATACTGGTTATAATGACGCGGCGGCCATCTTGGACGCCATCTTGAATTACACCTTTCTTCCCCACATCTGGAATGTCAACCCAAGTTTTTTTTTCAATCTCCTAGGGGTCCCCTACAAGGATCAAGAGTCAAAATTAGGGGACATATGATTGCACACAGGACCCCCCTCAGCCCCCGGTGACGCGGACAACCAAACTGACGATGAATATGACAATCGGCTTCCTTAGCTACTGTTCAATCCTATAGGCACCCATCTGTTAAAAAAGCATAGTAATATCAATGGATGAAGAGTATTGTTTATTTGCAAGGCAAGACGCATCAATTTCATTGTGCGACGCTAGGATGAGGATATGTCGGTAATCTCATTATACTTTGATGTAGCACAGGCGAGTATGACACTTACAAGTAAAATCCTTGCTGAAGTTATTATTTGTGAGACTTGAGCATAAATTGGAACTCAAGTGCTGTAATTGTGAGACAAAGCAAAGGCACCCAAGCCGAGAATTGATGCTAGTTACCTTTATTTTACTGTTTCCTCCTGTATGTTTCACAATATATTCGATTATCAAGCTCATGCTTGTCTGTCTACTCCTTGTCTCTCTTGGCTATGAAGAGTTACGACCCTTCTTCGTCCGTTTGAACCCTTCTTAAACCGAAACGCCAGGGACTATCCTTTCTTAAGTTACATTTTTGTGACGAGCGATGTGAGGGGATATTTCAGTATCAATTTCAGCTTTGTTCATAAAAGAGTAATTGAGACCCTTTTTGCACCCCTACTGGGGCCCTTCCTAAGTGCAAACCCCTGGAAATATTGTTTCTTAAGTTGTGTATTTCTAATTAGTGATATGAGAGGTGTCATCAGTGTGAATATCAGCATTGTTCTCAAAAGTGTAAATGAATGTCACTTTTTTTTGGGGGGGGGTTTGCGACCCTGCCACCCCTAAAGGCCAGGAATGCCATGCTTAAGAAATGGGTTTTATTCATCCCCCATGTACTCTTGACAGAATGACACCATCAAACCTTTTGTTCCCAAAAGTGTAAATGAAACTGTGCTAGCTCCCTAACTAAGGTGGAGAATGGTGTCAAACCCAGCCTCATCAGTTTGTGAGCCAGATGGCTCGCACACACCACCGGTCAAAGGTTTTAGAACGCCCCCATTTTTCCAGTTTTTACTGAAATTTAAGCAGTTTAATGTTTCAATGTACTCTGACATTAAAGCACAGAACAAATAAACAATTGCAGATTAAAAAAAAATCATGGAATCGTTTTGTTGAACAAAATTTAATCTAAATTTTTGACTCATCAAAGTAGCCACCTTTTGCAGATATAACAGCCGAACATGCTCGTGGCATTCTTTCCACAATGGAAATCAAATATTGTTTGGAAAGTTCTTCCCAACACCGTTGCAGAAGTTCCCACAAATGTGTTGCATTTGTCGGTTGCTTTGCCTTCGCCCTTCTGTCCAGTTCATCCCAAACCAGCTCGATGGGGTTTAAGTCTGGAGACTGTGCTGGCCATTCCATGATTTTAAGCCTACCGTCTTGTTCTTTTCTTCTAAAGTAGTTATGACATAGCCTGGAGGTATGTTTTGGGTCGTTATCTTGCTGTGGGATGAACCCCTGACCAACTAGGCGTAGACCAGAGGGTATTGCATGGCACTGCAAAATGCTGTGGTAGCCCTTTTGATTCAGGGTGCCACTCACTCTGTGCAAGTCACCGACTCTGGATCCAGCAAAAGAGCCCCAGATCATCACGCTTCCTCCTCCATGTTTGACAGTTGGTGTCACACACTGAAGATCCATCCTTTCGCCTACTCGACGGCGTACAAAAACCCTGCGTGATGAACCGAAGATTTCAAATTTTGATTCATCGGTCCATAAGACCTTCTTCCAGTTTTCAGTAGTCCACTAGCGGTGCTTCTTCCAGTCCCAGGCAAGCCTCTTTTATTTTGCAATCTTAGCAATGGCTTTCTTCCTGCCACTTGACCTGTCAAATCTGCAGCTCGAGGTCTTCTCTTCACAGTTGAAACTGAGACTTCCTTACTTCGACCAGTGTTAAGCTGTGCTTGAAGCTGCTGTCGTCTTGTGAGCCGCCTATCACGCAAGCTGTTGACCCTCAGAAACTTATCTTCTGATTGTGTTGTGGCTTTGGGTCTGCCAAACCTCTTCCTGTCAGAGTTTCCTCCAGTTTCCAAGTGCCTTTTGATGGTGTAGGAAACTGTACTCACTGACAACTTGGCGTCTTTGCAATTTCTCTAAAGGAAAGACCTACACTTTTTAAGGGTTATAATGGTCTGTCTGTCTTCCTTTAATTGTCTTTTTATCGCCATTATGATAACCATTCGTGGTCCCACTCCTGACTACCAATTTGTTGTGGACCGGGGGTCGGTGGCGAGAACGACTGCGAGGTGGGGAAGTTTACGCCATCTCCCTGGAATTATAGGCCGTCACTCCGGATAACTCCGAAGCCGGCGGGTCGATTGATCGACCGTGAAACGCCAATATCTCGACCGCGTGGCGTAGGGTTAATTGTCAAGATCCCAATATACCTAAATTACCATGCAGTCTCGGCTACCGGGGATTCACGCCCTCGGCACATCTTTCTCGAACCGGGTCACTCTACCGACTGCGGTAGAGTTCCAACTAGCGACTACCAACTCCGGCTCGGTTGCAGCCGAGCGGAAACTGCCAAAGCCGTGCCGGCTAGGATTAACGGATTATCGGGGATGAAACCCCTTCTGAACTCAGACCCGGACCATGCTGGACCAAATAAAGAAAGGACGTAAATGAGCTGGGAACATTTCTAATAATTTATTTGCAATAAAATCAAAAGACAGAAGAAGTGAGACATCGCAAATATGCAATGCAGTATTTACAATGATGAAATAAACACTTAAACAATTCTACTTATAGATGGACCCACACGCAGTCACACACACAAAGAGAAAAGAAACCCCGGAGTTTTTATTGCACCCTCCAGCCGATGAGAGAGACTAGCTAGGGGTCAGAGTTCGGATGGGCACTTGTGGGTCGTCGAAGGTCCCAGCCGCACGTGTGGGACTCGTGGCTCGTGGGGCAGCCGCGTGGAGCAATCGGAGCTCCTGGGCGGAGATCAGGGTCGCAGACGGGACCCACCAAGGCTCCACGAACAGGCTGGTTCACTCACTCTCCAGCCCAACCACCGTCAACCAACTTGTAACCACTCAAGTCCTCCAGATCTCCCAGCGCCAACGCCAGTGACAACGACAAACGAGTCTGCTCAGGGATATATATATATATATATATATATATATATATATATATATATATATATATATATATATATATATATATATATATATATATATATATATATATATGTTCCGCTAGTAAAATCTTTTCTGCTTAAATGTGGATTCTCTGACTGCCCTATTACTTCTGGGCCACCCGGTATGTTTTAAGTATCAACCTGATCGGACACATGGTCTGGCAGCCAGAATTATTTAATATTTCGAATCTGGGTTTCAGGGATTTAAACCGAACTTGGTGCAAGTATGCGTGATGATGTAATAATGTGGGCGGAGGCAGATGTGGCGACGTCACGACATCGTAGAGCGCCCTTCTCGTTTTAATTGCCGTCGCAAGTTTTCGTTAACGTTGCTCACTTCTGAGTAAGGTTAAATATCACAATATTCATATCAACATGTTTGAGTGTTCTATTTGTTTATTTATTTATTGCATTTCTTCAACCATCCTTCCGAGTTATAAATTTAATTTCCTTGTTTCTTTGTCATGATAGAACCCACCACTCATGAATTAGCACCACTCTTTATGTGTAGTCACCCAGCAGTGAAAAGGTGTGAAGCGGTACCATTGCTTATGTTGCAGCATTGCATCCTACCGTACGCTGCAGCACTTCCTCATAAAGGGCAATGTTAAAAAAAATGTGTTGGTTCACAAAAAAATATTTTCACGAAAAAAATAAGTGACCACTATATTTGTTATTGGTGTCTGTCTGTCTGTTCCGAGCATTGCTCCGTGGGTTTTGATCCGATCCTGATAATATTTTGGTGGGAGGTTTATATCATGATCTAGTTGTGTTTTCCGGAGAATGGGCGTGCTGCGCCCATTATGGGTGGAGCCACGCCCAAAAAACATGTGTTTTTAGGGAGTAGCCGATTTCAAGTTACATCTTCGAGGTGGTTTGTCGAATCTGGCAGGGGTTTTTGGTATTTGGTTAGCTCAATGGCACCTGCATACCCCTACGGAGCTCGATTTTTCATTTTCGTGTCAAGGTCACAAGGTCACGAACTTAGAAAATGTCAAAAAAAAATCAATAAATTGGGCATCGAGCTCCTAGGGTTTTAAACTGTTTCGAATGAAAGTTGGTATGCAAGTAGTACTCTTCGAGTATGACAACTTTCGTCATTTACGTTTTTCCCGATTCCCGCCAGTTTGCCCGTGGCGTCCCCTCGAAGGTCAAAAAATAAAAAAAGGCGAACCGTGTACATTGCTCACGAACCATCGCCATCTCCAGACTTGTGCAAAGCATTTTCTTTGTCTCTCGAATTGCGGCAGGTCAAGACAGAGCCGAGAGATTGAGCAATCGAGGGGGCTCAGATGGTCGGTTTAACTTTTAAACCTAAAAAGTTGTCTGGCAAATTTGTACAAGATTACAACGAAGGTTCGAGATAGACCATCAGACAAGTGCTGGCTCTTGTAATAGCAATGGCCATTGTTCCTTGGGAACCTTGTGTTCCAAGTCTGGTCTCAACTCTCAAGTCCCATCGCTGCAGGTGTTGCTCACACTTTGGATAACGTGGGTTATAACGTGTAATAACACTTGTACGTGTATGACTCTTGTGAACTCACCGAACTTGTGGGTGACACATTGGGGTAGGAATTTGGGATTTGTTCAGGATGTCTGTAAAATGATTGCTTTGCTCTCGTGAAAGACATCCTGGGATCTTTAATTTCGCACATCGTCGCCTTCGAATCACAAGGTTCTGTCTGACAACTGAACCTTTGTTGGTAAGAAGCTTTCGATTCTAAGACGACGACGTATCGATGAGTGTGCCATCCGTTTGGAAGAATGCCGTGCCTGCAAAGTTCCAGGGCGGTACATCAGTTGGTTTCAGCAATGGGATCCAGATGAGACACTGTGCTGCAAGGCCACGGTGTCATTTTGTGTTTACACGTGCACGTGGCGTCTGCCGATGAATTGTGGTGATTCGGACACAGAAAGACATTGTTGCAAAGGGGAGCCAATGGTGGAACTCACCACATGGTGTTGGTGACACGTACATTTGCACCAGTGACAGTTGTACAGCATTGCAAGCCGCATCGAACAGAATCTGACATTGAACAAAGTCTGTGGTTGCACAGAGTGTGCCACAACTGCCACGCATACGTCATTGCATTGATGAACTCGCCCTACCTGCACTCTAAGCATAATGTGTGTGTGTGTGTGTGTGTGTGTGTGTGTGTGTGTGTGTGTGTGTGTGTGTGTGTGTGTGTGTGTGTGTGTGTGTGTGTGTGTGTGTGTGTGTGTGTGTGTGTGTGTGTGTGTGCGACGTTGCGTGAAACTTCTCGATAATGGACACTGTGTCGACTGCTCGACTCGGATATTCAAACCAATCACTGCAGGCCCTTCCAAGTGCTCGACCCGCCCTTCCAAGTTTCATATCCCAGGGGATGTAATGTGCTTTTAAGTCTCCTGTGATGTCACCTACGATTTTCTCTTTTGTAAAGTGATGCTGATGCAAAATGCATGAATTGATGCTCTGGTAGGGAGTTGGGGGGGGGGAGGGGTGGGGACGGCGCTTGCACATCACGACATCCCGCAGTGCCTTTGCAATGGCAGGTTGCACTAACCGCTGCCTTGGCTGCTTTCCATCATTGCATCATCCTCACCCTGTGCGTGTTTGTGTGTCATTGTTGTCCTCGCATTGGATTTCGTGGGTTGTGTCCGGCGCTTTGCGGTGCCAGCAAATCCCGCACAGAGATCCATGCCTTGCACAAATAGTCGCATTCATGCGAAAAAAAAAAAAAAATAATAATCATAAATAAATTGGAAAACGTGTTTTTTTTTTTTTGTTGTGCAGGAAGAACGTGCTTCTTTCCCAGGTTCTTCCATGAAGCATACAACTTGTTTGCTAATAAAGGTGATGCAAGCACGGTAAAAGGTGATGCAAGCACTGTCTGTGTCTGTTTGTGGTGAGGATGTTGAGGTCGTGGAGAGATTCACTTACCTTGGCAGTGATATTCATGTCTCTGCTGGCTGCGAGTCAGAGGTCAATAGACGTCTGGGTCGGACCTGGGGAGTCATGGATTCACTGGATCATGGGGTGTGGCGCTGCCGGTACCTGGGCGGGAGGACGAAAGTCCGAGTCTTCAGGTCCTTGGTACTTCCAGTCTTGCTCTATGGGTGCGAGACTTGGACTCTGACCAAGGATCTGAGATGGAGACTTAATTCCTTTGGTACCAGGTCTCTTCGGAGAATCCTTGGCTATCACTGGTCGGATTTTGTGTCCAACGAGCGGTTGCTGAGAGAAACTCGGATGAGATTTGTTATCTGCATAGTCCGTGAGCGTCAGTTGCGGCTGTATGGACATGTGGCTCGTTTTCCTGACGCTGATCCTGCTCACCAGATTCTCTCAGCGAGGGAGTCTCATGAGTGGAGGAGGCCAGTGGGTCGACCACGTGCCTCATGGTTGCAACAGGTTGACCATCATCTCAAGGAGATGGGGATGGGCCTGGCATCTGCCTGGGGGATGGCCAGACGGAGGCCCCTGGAGTACCGGCGGAAAGTGGACGCAGCGACGTGCTGTTCTGGCACATGCTCCCATACCTGACCTGAAGCACGGTAAAGTTTGATTCGTAGTCAGTCTTCTGCCAAACCAATAATATATATATATATATATATATATATATATATATATATATATATATATATATATATATATATATATATATATATATATATCATAATATCTTCTTATTTCGGCTACTCCCATTAGGGGTCGCCACAGCGGATCATCCGTATGATCCGCATAGTGATTTGGCACATGTTTTACGCGGGATGCCCTTCCTGACGCAACCCTGGTCGCCTCTTATGACACAGGGATATGGTACACCTATTTTAACCGGGGTATACACCGGCCCAGTACACTGGTACTCACTTCGCCGACCTCGGAAGGATGACAGGCTGAGTCAACCCCCTGGTGTATTAATTCAGTGGCTCAACGGGGCTTGAACTCACGACCTTTTGGATCCCAAGCTGCTGATATATATATATATATATATATATATATATATATATATATATATATATATATATATATATATATATATATATATATATATTGAGGGACGCAGTTGGAACTCCTTTCACTACCAGGACGAGATGAAATTTCGCAATCCAGTGTCGGCCATGCTCACATATAATGGAGTACGTCTTGTTCCAAGTCATTGTTTTGTATCAGGTTGAAATTGTCTCAACTTGCTTTGAAGACCTGACTGCATGGTGCATATGTTTCGTTATCCAATCGTCACGTGTGTGGGAGCTGATATCGTGTGGGGGGGAATTGAGAGAGTTGTGCCGGGGGGGGGGGGTGGACTTGGAGCTTGTGTTGGAGTGGTTGAGAGCGTTGTGGGAGCAGTTGAGAGCGTTGTGGGAGGATTTCAGCGCAGTGTGGGAGGAGTTGAGAGCGTTGTGGGAGGAGTTGAGAGCGTTGTGGGAGGAGTTGAGAGCGTTGTGGGAGGAGTTGAGAGCATTGTGGGAGGATTTCAGCGCAGTGTGGGAGGAGTTGAGCCCAACACTGCCCTGAACCAAGACTGCAACAAAAGAAGGAAACCCGCCCATCCCTTTTCTCTCCTGCACGCTTTCCCGAGGGTTCGGTGAGTGATTCGTTACTCCTGCACAGCTTTGTTTGAACATTCCTGTCCTGGTCGAGCTATTCTTCGGCTAATGTCCGCCAACGCAACTTCCGGACGGATACCCTTTCCCGTGTTGTTTTCGGGTGCCGCGCACGGATCTGGTCCTCTATATTTTGGAGTGGGGTATTTGAAATGAAATCGGTTGATCGTGGGATGTATAGGGAGATTATATATATATATATATATATATATATATATATATATATATATATATATATATATATATAACATGCCTGAAGGGAGAGGATGAGGCATGCTATGTAGTATGGTATAAGGGTGTCGTGTGGGCTGTCATGGGGCATGAGGGATGCTGGTGACTGGCTATGGGGTCTGAAAGGTGATTGAGGTATGGGTCCCGATAGGACGGTGGGAATGTGGGGGTATGGGGCACCTGTCTGTGTGGTGAGTGTATTGGGTGCCTCATCAGAGTAGTAGTAGTAGTAGTAGTAGTAGTAGTAGTAGTAGTAGTAGTAGTAGTAGTTGTGTGCTCGTTTGGCTGATGGAGTTAGGTGGTTTATTAATCAATAATCGGGAGCCTCGTGGCTGTACTTCAGGGCCTCATGGCCACCAACTTGTCTGTAATCTTTCAAGCTCGCCATCGTGGGCGTGCATTTGCTTCATTCGCTGCTGAAACGTTCGTACTGGCAGCGCTACGTGCCTCTTTAGTAAAAATACCTGTAGTGGCGGATACACCGCCCACTGGTAGTGCCGTCGTTTTTTTCGAACCGAAGGCGCCACGGCGACCTTGGCGGTGGGACTGTAGGTTTGCGAGAATGACTGGCGTCGCCAAGCGGTCTCTCTGCCTGCCTTGAAACGGGCCAGGTAAGTTGGTTTTGCCTCGTGATACCTTCATGACCTCGACTGAACCGATTCGTCATACCCTCCCCCCCCCTTCCTTCCCCTCCCTTCCTTCCCCTCCCCGACACATGACCGTGGAAGACTTTTCCTTGCATGCCAAAGTGAGAAATGGTCCTCGACGGTGAACAACGTTGCACGGCGCGGGAGTGCATCTAGGCGTGACGTTTACCTGTCCGTACTTGCACTTTACTGCTGCGGTGAAAAGAAAACCGAGAACCTCGAGGACATTTTAACTACTACTTCTTCTTCGTCTTAAAAACAGCAGTGTGGTGAAGACCTGAGTTATGCGAGTCTACACAAGTCACAGTTGTTAGCCGCAGTGTGATCAGAAGTGATAACGAAGAAGCGAAACGTTTCGTCTGGTTCACCCAACAGTCACCCTGGTAGTCGAGAGACAGACAGACAGACAGACACACACACACGGAAAGACAGACAGATGAACGGAACCCTTTTGGTTTTGTTTATAAATCAGATCTGACATTTTGTGTTTACTTTATTTAATCCTTTACTTTATTTTATGTTTGGTATTCCCTTTGCCATACCCCAGCACATGACCAATTATGGTATGTCAGATGTGAACGGATCGAAAGCTGCATGGCCGCGGTAAATGCAGACGTGTTCGACTTGTGCCACTTCGTGCATTTGTTTGTACAAGTACAGCCGCTCCCTCCAGGATGGGCAAGGGTGGGGTGGGGGGGTCATGGTTCTTTTCCTTTCTGGGGTATACAGATAACAGTCGATCTCGGCTTGGGTCCGTTAGTTTGTGTGGGACGTGATAAGCACACAACGCCTCCATGAGCGTCGGGATTCGTCCCCTTCGGTTCCGTGTTAAACGGCAGTCGTGAGCCGTTTAAAAAGGTAATCGTACTGTATACGTGTTTGTGGTTTATAATTTTTATTTATTTTGAACTTCCAGTGGGGGTGTCCAACGAATGGCCACAGCAAGCTATTGTGGTGGTTGTGGTGGGGGTGGGTGGAATATTATTAGTAATAATATTTAATATTATGCTATTATCATTGGTGTTATTTACTTTTGTTATTCGAAGCGGCCTTGGAAAAAAAACTCCGCGATTAGCTGTCTGAACACGGATTTCAGCCAAGGAGGTAAAAACCCCCTTGGGGAGTGGGATGGGGGGGACAAATGAAGTCACTGCAACCTCCGATCCAGGTCAACAAGACAGGCACCAAATTGCGTGTTTGAGTGAGATTTTATTTTATGTTTTTATTTATTTATTTCTGATTTTGGCTCATGGAAGTTGGTGAACCCTCTACCTCCCTTCCTCCTCCACCCGTCCCTTTTTCCTTGCTGCTGCTGCAGTGATATCAGGTGTAGCTGTTTCGGCGCAGGTGGCCGAGTGAGTGGTAAGGGCGGAGGAAGTTTCATTCATATAAATAAGGATCAATTTCCAAAATAAACTGTTGATAGGTGCTGTGTAATTTATTTGTTTGTTTTCCCGTATTTAAAATCCTGCTTTTTATTTATTTATTTATTTATGTTTGAATGTTCATTTCCCACTGGCATGTCTAAATCAAACTGAATCGATGGATGGGACCACGTGGAACACCGAAAAGGATCTCGAACCCGTGGAGTCTGGTGACGGTTACGAACGTTGACCTTGCTACGAACCTCTCCGACAGAAACGCACAAGGCAATGGAGAGTAGTTTTCCGGGGTTGCGGCAGTACCATGCGGTGTCACAATTTATTCCAAAGCTGAGGACATGACTGATCCTGATAAGTATAAACTACTATACGGCAGAAGTCGTCGTCGTACATTTGTAAAGGCTTTTGCACGACTTCATCTGTGCAATCGACAGTGACCCGATTAATGGCGCCCAGCAGGACGTGATGCCAGATGGTTTTTGTTTGTTTATCTTTACTCAAGTCACATGGGCAATGCAGCACACACATCCTCGTTCTGCGGCGACGATTGTTGCCTGCTAAAGATAGGGGCTAAGTAAATGTTTGAGAAACGACATACGTCGGTCGACCTTGTCTGGTCATTTATTTAATATTTGAAGAAATTCCGTACGTAATTGTGATTTGTGTTGAAAATTGTGAAACGCATGATCGCCACTTAACGTCTTTCGCATCTTTCTCAGGACCTGAGTTTCATCCATCAAGATGACGACGCCCTCCGCATCCCACAGTCAACCGGAGACTACCCCTCGGCTGAACCCTCTGAACCTGCAGCATGACTCCCAACCCCTGGATCAACCACCTTCGCCTAAGTTTCTGCTGCCGAGTCCACTGCCAACACGCCGTACTCGCACTTACTCTGAGTGCGTTCACACCTCATCACCAATGGTTTAAATGATTTTTTTTATCTTCCCCAACTCTCCCCTCTTTTTCTCGTTACCTCCGCCATCAAAGGTGAAGGAAGTTGTTTTCACCCCGTTTGTCTGTCTGTCTGTTTGTGTACAGAATATCTCAAAAAGTTGTGGACGGATCCGGTTGAAATTTTGTGGACAGGTTCGGTGTGTGACAAGGACGAACCGATTAGATTTTGGTGAAGATCCGGATCCGGCTACTAGAATTTTTTAAAGTGATTCTTCACCATTTAGAGATAGGGCCAACAACGACATATAGCATGATCTCTCAAAAAGTTGTGAATGGATTCGGATGAAACATGGTGGACAGGTTGGGTGTGTGACGAGGATGGATTGATTCGATTCTGGTGAAGATACGGATCTGGATACGAGAATTATTTAATTTTTAAAGTGATTCTTCACCATTGAGAGATAGGACCAAAAACGATATCGTACTGTGTAGCATGAAGTTTCAAAAATGTACTGGGCCCAATATGTTCTCGTGGATGAGGTATTACATGGTGGAGGTATACGCTCCACCGAGTGCCCTTCTAGTTTTATTTATGTTTTAATGAAACCACCTCCTTCGATTTTGTTCCCTTAACCTTCGATAGGACCGCACGAGCAACGGCTGGGCCCACTTTTCACGGGATCTGCAAGTCCTTCTGCCGCTCGAAAGGCCATGGCTTCATCCGGCCTGCTGAAGGGACCGAAGATATTTTTGTTCACATCTCAGAGTAGGTCCTGAGTTTGGGGAAGATTTGAGTGTGTTGCGTTTCTGGGATGATTTTGGTGCTTTGCTGGAGAGAAAAATGATTTTTGATCGAACATCGATGTGGAAGTCATGAACATTGTTTTATTTTTTTTTTAAAGATTCAAATGGAATACCTCTAACACTTTAAGTTGGAGTTTATGAGAAATCATCTTCATGAGACATTTGTTCTGAAAAGAGTGAAAGGTGTGATCTATATAAACATCCTAAAGTACACAATTTGGGGTGTCTGTCTGTCTGCATGTCTGTGGCCGATGCAGTCGGTCGTTACTTATCCAATCACAATCAAACTTTGCCAGGGGGACTAAGCATTATAAGACAGGTTGTAGCTACTTTGTTTCCCTCAACCTGCCCCCGGGGTTTCCGAAGGTGGGGATGACGCAAAGTCTCTCCGTTAATGCGTACCGTGTAGTTTGGTGGGACTGCTCCCAGTGGTGGTGGGAGGAGGTATTATGAGTGATATTTCAGAGGCCTTAATTAGATCACATGTAAGAGGCGTTCGCCTTATTTTCACAGTCGCTGAGCCGATGTTGTGTTTCGACTCTGCTGTAAAAATCCAGAGGAATTCCCGTTTTATTGCCTTTTTCCACCTTAGAAAAACGCCATGTAAAGGTGTATAAATAGCAGCGTCAGCGTTCCACGTTATTGTGGCATTTTCCATGACCACTTCCAACAACAAAAGTAATCATAATAACCTCCCCTCCCCCCCCCCTCAATCCCCAACCACCCGGTCGCTCCCATTGTAGTCCTGCAGCGTAGTCTGATATTTCAGATCAATTGTTCAAATTTGCATAAAAGCACCAAAATTGGTTCACATGTAGAATAATGTATTCCGAACAATTCTAGATATGGAGCCACCCGAGATTGTGCCTTTGTCAGCTTCGGCGACCATTTTCCAAAATGGCCACCATTCTACCTTAGCGAAATTGGCTATATGCTCTTATTTTCTTATTGTATTGGTGGAAGATATAAGGAAAGTGTAAAATTCAGTAAATTGATCATGAAAAGGCGTATTCAAATATGAGCCAGTATTTTCGGTAAAAAAGCCATTATTTGATTTGTAAATTGCTGCTCTCCTGAAACTTTTTGCTGAAAAGTACCCATTCAGCCTGGAGAACAAGAGTCAAATGATATTCATCACATTCAATGGGTTTGGAATCAACAAAAATTGCATTATAGATTACATACTTTACTCTATTTTGAAAAGGGAACTGATAATCGTGATAATGACAAACTCAGAAAATGTAGTCAAATTATTGCACACTTCACTTTGAAGCGGCCACGGTTTACTGTCTACTACCATTGTGCCAGGGCACATGGTACACGCATGCATCAGTCTAGTACAATATGAGTTTCTGAGCTCAAGTGTACTGGCTCTGGATCAAGAAGTCAACACTTTTACAAGCAATGCGACTTTGCATTTGCACATTCTAAGTTAGGCCGATATCTCAGTCTGTGTCTACTGCGTCTGTCTACTGGCATTCTCCTTCACAAGCACACAGTCCAGTGCATTGCAGATTCGCCTTCTTGCATTTGCAGCAGTTTCTACAGCCTTTTTTGCAGCCGCACGACACCAGCTCGAAGCAACTTTTTGAAGCCTCAGGGAGTGTGGTCCAGAGCGGTTCGTAGGACCCATCCTCTGTTTGCCGCCAGCCCCAGCTTGTTGGTGATGGAAGCACGGGTTGAGGGACCAAGACCTGCCCCCAGACATAGCCACCCTGGAAGACTGATCTCTTCACATGCTGTTCCAAAGCATCGTAGGTAGGTGGGATGTGCTGGACGGAGTTCCTCTTGGCGGAGTTTCTTTCTGGCCTCATTGACGTCCGTATATGGACTGGTGCGGTCATAGAGGAGCACCACAAACCTTTCAATGCAGTGCATTGTGTCATCCTGGATGTTGACTGGCGTGGTGGTCAGGGTCACAAGAGAATCTGTCAGTTCTGGAAACGAGTTCCATGTGGCCCAGGCAGATTTCTTCCCATGCCCCACGAATGCTGATACCGTGTCACATCCGGTCATTGCATGGAAGACAGGGAGGGCACGTGCCTGCTGTGCACCGAGGGAGGCAGCTATTTCATGTAGCGGTAGGCAGGGATGTAGCGGTAGTTCTTGCCCCTCCCAAATGCAATCTAGAGTTCATCCATGCATGGTAGTGCCTGGGCTACCATCACCGCCAAGACAACGACGTCGTGTCTATGGTTAGAACTTGAATCCGACGGTGGTCATGTTCTGCAGCATGGGCCACATGTAGCATGATGCGAGTGTCCGCCTCTTCTTGACCGCATGGAGCCAGAGAGCTTTCATCTTCCTGCCTTGGAAGGCAGATGACTGCTTCACCATCAGTGACTACCAGCTCCTTTGCCTCGTCATGGAAGGACTGCATCAGCACATCGGACAGGAAGGTGAAGAGCTCCACCTTGTTTGCGTCGACATGTAGGAAACTTTGCCAGTTTCCTGGTATGGCTGCGGTGCTCACCACGCGCCGTCGCACCCCTTTTCCTCATTTCTCCCTTGTCACCGTCTTCAAGGAGCCATCTTTGTAACTATCCCAAGCAAGGTCGAGACGTGAAGCACGACGCAGCTGCCCCTCGACGTATGGGATGAAGACGGTGGGAATATTCTTCAAATGTCTTGGCAGTGCCAGGCTTCAACATCTGCACGATGACGGCGCCGTGAAGGACAACAGAAGTGACAGCAGGTGCATCAGACTGAGCTTCAGCAACGCCTTCAAGGCACACCAGCAAGTCGCTTTTGCTACCCAGGTGTAGCTTACCTGCATCAGACAACGCGGGAGGGCATGCTCGATTTTCATGACGGAAGAACTCGTCCAGGTTCCCATCGCGGTTCTGGCAGCCTATGTAGAGCCTTGCAAATAAGGCCATATCATTCTTCACAGATGCTTCCTTTCCTTTGGATGCTTTTGGTCTTCTGTCTGTTCCGAAGAGGGGGAGTTTGTTCCTCTTTATAGGTTCGTCAATGGTCGTCGTTCTGTCGATGAGGCAATCCTTTGAGTATGCCTGAAACTGTTCTTGTCCAATCTGCTTGGCAGTGCGAACTGTTTCAATCACTGCAGGATCGGCAATCTCCTTGGTGTCTTGGACCAGCAAATCTCGACTATTCTCCTCGAAGGGATTCCCCAGCTCTTCAATGACAGCCACAAGTGATTGTACATCTTTGGCAAATGCTTCCTGTGCACACGGTGTTTCTTCATGGTGACGTGTCTCCTCATTGGCATTTGGATGCATGTTCGCCTCCTCAAACTCCATGATCACTCTGGCCACCTCGGGTCCGGCGACCATCCAGCGCCTCAGAGCACTGGGATTGTCCGTCAGGCCAGCGGCACCTCCGTCACCCTTGACACGAGCATTGTTTTGTTCATGCGCTTGGTCAAGAGGAATTGCTGAGAATGCCCTCTTGGTCTTTTGCACTGTGAAGTGGCCTGCCTTGAACTCATTGTAGATCATTGTAAACCTACAAAGAGAATAACAACGACAGATATCCCATGTTGTTGAAGTGGGAATGGTGGCCATTTTGGAAAATGGCCGCCAAAGCTGACCAAGGCAAAATCTCGAGTGGCTCCATATCCAGAATTGTTCAGAATACATTAATCAACATATGTACCAATTTTGGTGCTTTTATGAAAAGTCGAACAATTGGTTTGCTTTGCTGCAGTACTATTGGGAGTGGGTGTTTTGAGTATAATAAATGGGAGGCAGCTGAGATTAAATTTATTCAATTGAAAAAGGTGTGTGTGTGGTGTGGTTTGGATAGACACTAGCTGACAGTTGATGAAGAGTAAAGTCCACACTCTATCATTCCTCATATGTTTCCGTTGTAGCCTTGAAAGCAATGCCCTCACGGCCTAAGCTGGATATCTTGTTTGTTTTCTTTTTCTATTGTGGTGATGTAACAAATGTCAAATGTGCATGTACATCTGTGGTATCACGTGTCTGATATGTTGATTGAAATATATGCCACAACCTTTATCCCTGCTTTCCCCGCCAGCATTGAGGGGGAGTACGTACCCACAGAGGGTGATGACGTGACCTACAAGCTGTGTTCCATTCCACCAAAACACAAGAAGGTGCAAGCTGTGGAAGTGAATATAATTCATCTGGCGCCGGATACACTCCACGAGACCTGGACTGGGCGAGCCACTCCACACTGAGGCCCACACAGATGGCACGATGTAGACACCAGGCCTCATGCTTGTAGGAATATGGTCAGTGCCTGGAATTTCTGGTGCCTGGGCTGCTGTGTTATGGGGATGGTTTGAAGGTGACTAATATACTGAGAGATTCAGGTGATTTGAGAAGTTGGGAGGTGTGTAAAAGTTGCGTTTGTGTATGTGTGAATGAGTGATTTTGCTTTGGTGGCAGGATGGTGGGGAATGCTGGATTGAAAGAAAAATTTTTTTTTTAGATGCTTTGAGTGCAGCAATACTCAGAGTGCAATTTGTGCTTCCTTGTACTTCAAGACAAACTGCCTGTCCTGAGATTTGTTGAGCGTTACAAGCTCTGTCTGCACTGAACCTATTACAACTAAGGAAGTGTAACAGCCGCTAAACTGGAAAAGTCTGTACAGGTGCATCCTCGGTTGCCAGTCGCTCCCTCATGCCAAGTTAAAATTTCCGCGCGCAACATGTGGCCGTATAATCCGAGTGAATAAACAATGCAAAACGCCGATCCACGCCAGGTAGTTTGGCCACATAAGACAGGTGGTCTTCAATCACAGGGATGATATGAGGCATGCAACGAGAGATTTTTGCCATGAGCTCTACCTGCATGTGAATGCAAATCCGATCTTATGAGGTCCGGTGCTGATGTTTGGATTTATATTGGTAGTGAAATGATTATTTGTGTATCTTAGAAGTAAAAAAAAAAAAAGTGTGTGAGAGAGAGACAAATCGAGAGATCCCTCGAACAGCTATGACCATAGAACCGTTGATAGTGCAGGAGGTTTATTGTCTATACGTGCATTACGAGGAAGAAGAGTGTTTGTGCTATATTCAAGGGAAAGCCTGATCGATGGTCTGGAGTGCTGGGGTTGAAGAAAAATATATAAAAGTTCCACTTTGTATAATAATTAGCACACACTTGTCTCAGCCGAATTCTCATCAGCTTCTGGTCTTAATGCGGATGTTTTTTTTTTAATTTTGTTTTATTTTTGTTTACCACATGGTGAAAATGCCAATAGGGATTGTTCGTGCGCTTCTGCTATCACATCGGTCATCCAATCATTTTGTTATTGGTCATCGCTCATGTAATTTTAAAAGAGGTGAAGTAGACGAATGTAATTAGTAGAGGACCATATGCAAAGCCGTTAGCCTTTAGAGTCCTGTTAGAATCAGCAAGTCTTCTTGTGGGGGAGCATTTTGATGAATTAAACCCACCTGTGACTCAAGAAATGTTTGAACTGTGTGGTTATCCAAGATCACGTGCAGCATTGCAAGACTCTTGTTTTTCGTATTCCGTATCATTTGCCATCGTCAGGGAGTGGCGGATGAGCTCGCGCTCAATGTTGACTTCCTGAAATGAAGGCTTCAGATGACACGTTTAGTTGGTCAATCCTCAGACATTTGTGAAAAATTGTCATGGGCACCATCTTCATAAATACCTTCCAGTCAATAAGTATTCAAAAAAAAAAAAAGTATAAAGGCCGAAACCTGAGTGGTATGCTCTCCGGTTAACGTATTGCTGCTAGCTGAGGGTCCTGACCTGGACTTGCGTTCGCAAAAGTCATTGAGGGGCATTCGTTATATTCTAGGAACAAGAGTCAAACAGAAATTCAAGACTTGCCAACTTTTATTTTTCAGTCCAGTTGTGTGCCCGTCGACTTCAATGCATCTGCTCCATTGATCCTTCAAACTGTCCATGCCAATAAAATACAGGACAAGCTTTCAGATTGCTCCTTCAGCTATGTCTCCATTGCTCCATTCATTTCCTCATCAATGACCATTGCAGATGAGACTTCAAATGTAGAGATACGTAATCGTCATTCGGGGCCAGTTCCGGCTAGTACGGAAGAATTTTTGGCAGGGTATACAGCAAGTGATCCTGCTGCTCGAAGCCTATCAAGAATGGCAGACTGTACAACTGTGCGTCATCGTAAAGGAGCACACCTTTGGTCGACATCTCTCGGCGTTTGTCCTTGATGGCTTCCCACATTCCTTTCATGAGGCTAATGTATCGTTTCCCCTGTGATTGTAGTTTTGTGAGAAAGTCAATCAGGAGGATTCCCTTGGCATTCTAGAAAAGAGGCCACGACCTTGCTTGCTGAGGATCTTGTGTGAAATTTCTTGACTGTTGGTGATCCCTTGTACTTCCGTTGCAGTGGTGAAGCCACGTTTCATCACCGGTTAGCGGACGTGCGATAAAGTTGGCTCTACTCGTTGGACAGTTAGAGGTCACAACACGATTCAAGCCATTGCTTGAGATGTTGAATTTTGCTGAGACCTTGGAGGTGACCAAGTGTTTGTGGATGACGTTGAACATTCTGCCTGAAGAAATTCCAAGTCCTGTGGACATTTTGACGACCTCAATACCATGGTGATTCTCCATGATTAATGTCTCAACCTCGTCAACGGTTTGCTAGTCACCATTAACCATCCACAATTAATCTCGGCAACCGCGAGCTGTCCTGACCTGGTCATCATCCAAGGAACTTGCATCTGTGCTTCAAGTCGGTCTCCAATTACTGTAGAACATGAGGTTGCATTTTGCGATATGCAGGCACCACGTGTTTGGAGATGGCACCTTTACTCACTTCAATGCTCATTTTTAGTAAGATCCATCAGTTTGCGATGGAACAAATTTCTGGATTAATCTCTGAAACAAGACAAACAGTCAAATGAATAAAAACTCATTGCATGGAACAAAACATGCATGCAAGTTTATAACGAGCACCAAAACAGTGGCTCTACGACGACAATGAATACTCTATTCCTAGAACTCCATGACAGTCCCTTGCTTAACCTGCATCGAGAACTTACTACTGTAATATCAGGAATATAACCCTACATCACTTTAACCTAAACTATAACTGCCTGTTCCTGGAATAATATCCCATCCCGATAACGTTTTCTACGCGCCTTGTAAAATGGCGGTGCACTCACAGAAAAATCCGATGTTTTTTTTGTTTGTTTGTTTGTTTTTATTCCTCCCCCCCCCCCCCCCAACAAAGCCACCCTTGTATGTTTGGTTTTGTTCCCAAATAGTTTGTCTTGTACCATGTTTGACTGATTTGGGCAAATAAAGAGCAGGATCATAAGAATTGTTTTGCTTTCATTGAATACTTCTGCTGTTCATAATAGTTTTATTTCTCGACAAGCAATGTTGGAGATCATGTCCTGATGGAGGTGTCTTTATGCTACCAAAGACAAATTGGGCTCAAGTTTTGCATTGAAGATTCAACAAAACACCACTTTTTGAACACAATCAGGAAGGTTCTTAGTTGGTGAACAATCTTCTGGTATAAAAATTATCTTCCTTTCTCAAAGCTGGCACTGCACCTACTCCAAAAAATTTAGTACTTTTGCTCGATTCACAACTATTCTTTTCTAAGCTGATAGGCCTTAGGCTTATTATAACTACAATTGCATAGCAGGTTACAATCCATCTCAATGATAGTATGGCGGTGACTTGTGACATGCCAATTCAGTATGGCGGTGACGCCAACTTGCATTCATCATCATCGTGTACCATGACCTATGCAGAGCGTTTGTGCTGCCAAAGCAGTTATTAGGCTACAATCCTGGTTGGGTCCGCTACTCCGACTCAGGAAGTCAATGCAAGAATTTGGAATTTGTTCAGAGTGCCGGCAATAACTAGCCTACACTTCACGAAGGACACCGTGGGACATTTGACATCCACCAACTATCTCCGGCAGATGGGACGCCCAGTTTAACGTCCATCCGAGGGATGTACAAAATGGCCATTTCAAGGTAAGACATATCACTTCAACTTTACAACATTTTTTGTAAACACTCGAGTATATTGTGCTAAACAGTACACAAAATAAAATTTAACAAAAAGTAGCCCCGCCCCCTCCCCCAACCTAAAAGTATCCCCTGCAAATAATGTCACAGGGGCTATTTTGGGGTGACGACTTCAAATTACTTTTTTGGGGAAGACTTCTGTCCTGATCCCTTCAGTACGCTCGCCCTAGGCCATAAGCCAGACGGGGTAATTTTTGGCCACCGGTACCATCCGATGGGAATAATGCTCATCGTAATTTTTGGCAGGGTATACATCTCTACAGTCAGAAACTGATAGCATTGCATTGGTGGTAGCCTTTTGTGTGTTATTAGCCATTTAGTAACCCCATTTTGTAAAAGGAAGTAACCGCAATTATAAAAGGAATTGTTCATTACCAAAATGTGTGTGTTTGTCAAAAAGACTGAAATGCACTGATATGTGCAGACTGCCAGGCTGTGAGAACCAGGCATCCATCTTTGAGTCAGATGATGGGGAAAGTTTAGATGAGGATATTGAAGAACTGGATAATGATTATGATTTTTAAGTTCCTCTTGAACATTTTATATCACTTACCATCAGTGCATATGATCAGAGATTTCTTAGAAACTATAAAGGACCCGTCTTTGGTTTGTAAGACAATATGTTTATCAGCAACACATTGGGCCGAGGTAATGGCCTTGTTAGTGTGGAACACCACATTTGTGTTTCTATTCTGTAAATTTATGTCCTACAACAGAAGATTGTGTTTCATCTTCACCTTTGACTCGTTCATCAGATTGCACATGATTAACCATCTTAACTGTCTTATTGGTTTATATTGTGTAATACGGGTATTTGATACCTTCATATGTGCATTATTGAGGATCTAAATCCGTGAAATTCTGTATTTTTTGAGAAATTACAGGGAAAAAACATTAGTCTTGTTCATGACATGCTATCATTTACCTTTGTTTGATTCTTGGAAAGTATCCTTCAATAACAACGGGGAAAATATCATGACATTGACGAAACTACGTAAATCCATCCAAATTAGGTATTTTTTTTCATTTGGGGGGTGGGGTAACATTGTCTGCTCTACTGATCTTCATAAACAACATACAAAAAATAAATTTAGAGCTTTGGATTTGTTAATAAATTTGCTAAACACCCATGTAATTATATTGTTCCGGAACTTTTATTTACTTTCCACGGTAAATGATAGACAAATACTTTTCTAAAGGCGGTACGATTTATCACACAGGAAATAGATACTGATAATGACATACCTTTCAACCTCGGCATGTTTCGCACTTTTTGTTGAGAAGCAGATGATCCGAGTAAAAGGTGAGACAGATTTCAATGTTAATGTTTGATTGATAAAAAAAAAATGTTGTAAAGTTGAAGTGGTATATCTTACCTTGCAATGGCCATTTTGCACAAAAGATTATTTAAGGGTAGGCATACAAACAGGGTGATAACACACAAAAAAGCTACCACCGATGCAATGCTATCACATATTTTCTAACTCTAGGGTTGTATACCTTGCCAAAAATCACTATGAGAATTATTCCCCCCAGATGGTACCGACCAACCCTACTGACTCATAGACTACCCCCTCCCCCCCCACGAGCTTCGACTGTGCATACAAAAATAAAAGAGCCCTCGAAAAACTTATTTATTTTGAACCTGACATGTAGAGCACATGAACACACTATAACAAAATTTTAAATTAAACAACAAAAACAAAAAAATTACCTCCTCCCGGAAGGTCAATACTAAACCAACTGGTGTTTATGATTAGTGACGTAATTCCGAAGCAAAGTGACAAAGCAAATTCTTCATGTAAATGTGTATCGTGTAGCGCCGCCTCTATAGGTGGAGGAGGGTATTACAAGTCTTCACCATTTACAGTACAGTATTCCTGTCCCCACGTTTTCCAGTGCAGTGAGGTGTTTTGAATTATAAACAGAAGGAATGTTTTTTGTTTTTTTTATGCACATAACCTGGATATATATATATTTTTTTGCCAACACAAACCTATCAGTTGCCTATACACCACCCAAATAAAAGGTGTGCGTCAGAAGAATGTATTGCATGCTTGGAACAAGATCGCCCGTAGGGCGGGTACTCTGCTCGTCTCAAATAAAACATGGTTTTACTTTTTAAATTTTAAACAAAGTTGAAGCTTGGTACATGGATGTTTATTAAAATTCACATGGATACATAGCGGTTGCCTTACAAACGGAACAGCATCAACTACATGAAGTAATGTCAACAGATCATAAAGAGCCACAGGAGATTAGATCACTCAAAAACTAGGTTCTTAAACTTGAACCTAAAATGACTCGTAGGGAGTGTGAGAGAAGTGCAGCAGTCGAGGACCAATCAATCAATCACAAAGCACAATGGTACCAATGCCATCTGAGCCAGACAAATACGCTTCGATGGATGATGCTGCCATGACTGCAACAAGACGATGTGATGCACTGAACAGCACAGTCATAATCTTGTCAAAAAGCATTTGCACAATGTTACAAATACAGTTTATGATTCGGGGTTTCGCTGTTAGTACACACCATTTAGTTGTTGGCGTAACACACCATTTCTGGTAATAATGGGGAAGAGCTAATGATCTAATTTGCTTAAATGCATATGAAGTACAAAGGTACACGCACACGGTGCTCATCTGTATACGGTAACAAGTTATGTTACCGTCACGGCCAAGTCATACCAATAGGTCATCGTTTAGTTCAAGATCTCCATTAACCTGGTGGTACTGTATGTGTGCTGGTTAAAAAGTGAAAATGCAGTTTCATCGGCTGAACAACTTCAAGCCTGGCCTCATTTGGAACGAATCAAAAATGAAGAATTTTAGCTGAAATCTTATATTATCAACTTAATCGTTGACAACGCATATTACATATACAATTATATGATAAACATGTTATTTTAAATGGGTCAGTGTAGATGCCTGGAGGTGTTGATCCAGCCCTTCATTCGCTTCCATCGAGGGGGAATGAAAAGGTGTTTCCTCTCAGGTAGCTGTTTATCCAAAAGGTTTTCCCCTCAGGTACGTTATGGAGGGGAGAGATTATCAAGGAGATGTTGAGGGCTAGGTATGTGCAACCTGGCAAAGAAGCAGAAGGTTTGGAGGAGGAGTGGAAGTACGGAGAGGCATTTAGGGGGAAAGGTTTTTTGTGAAAGGACGTCAGGAAAGGGTGCATCGTTGAGGGATAGAAACCAGGTATGGTGGACAGAGGAAGTAGTGAAGGCAGTTGGCAAAAATAAGGAATTTTGAAAGAGGATAGAGAATATCAAGGATAGAGGGAAGCAGCCGGATGCAGGGTTTGCTGCACCTGAATGGGCAGAAGAGGAAAGCAGCAAAGAGAGCTGTGGATAAGGTGAGGAAAATATGGAAGAGGAGGTGTACAACAAGTTGGAAGAGGATGGTGGGTGGAAGATGACATATAAATCGGCCAGTGACAGGGATTAGGATGGTAAGGCCATGAAAGGGGGGAGGGGGGCGGTGATTAATGATGGTGTCGGGAGGCCAGTGACAGAGGGGGCTGGAATTGAAGGTGTGGGAAGGATATTTCAAAGAGCTGTTGAAGCGGTGAGGAAGCAACGGCGAACTGGAGCTACCGTGTTATGTAAAGGGGAAAGTGGAGATCACAGAGGAGGAAGTGTGGACAGCATTAAAAAGGATGAAGAATGGAAGAGCACCAGGCATTGATGAGGTGTGTCCAGAGATGATAATTGCAGTGGAAGAAGTTGGGGAAAGAGGCTGGTGAATGTACGTATGAAAGAGGGTTCAATTCCGGAGGAGTGGAGGACAGGGTTAATTGTGCCGATATGGAAGGGGAAGGGCGATGTTCAAGATCTGTGAAAGTACAGGGGCACGACGCTCCTCGGCCATGTAATGAAAGTGCTGGACAGGATTCTGGATTGGAGGATAAGGAGGGTGGAGATGGAGATGGAGATCGGAGAAGAGCAGCTGGGCTTTAGAAAGGGTAGTGGGATGACGGATGGGAGGTTCACGCTGAGACAGCTGGTGGAGAAGAGGTTGGAGGTGCAAGGTGAGATGGCATTAGGATTTGTGGACCTGGAGAAGGCCGACGCCACTGTCCCGAGAGAGATGGTGATGGCGACACTGAGATAGATGGGAGTGCCGGAAGCAGAAGTTAGATTGATGGAAGGGATGTACAAGAGAACGAAGGGAAGAGTTTTGATAGATCCTGGGATGTCTGAGGAGTTCAGCATGAACATCAGTTTGAGGCAGGGAAGCGATCTCAACCCACTAATGCTTATCACGGTGATGGAGCTAGTATGGGGAGGATGCTGCATGCAGACAATCTGGCTGTTGTGGTGGAGAGTGGGCAGGAGATGCACGAGGTACTGGGGGAGACTGGTCAGGTCAGGTACTTGAGCATGCGCCGAAGCAGCGCGTCGCTGCATCCACTTTCTGTCAGTGCTCCAGGGGCCTCCGTCTGGCCATCCCCCAGGCAGATGCCTGCCCCATCCCCATCTCCTTGAGATGCTGATCAACATGCTGCAACCATGAAGCATGCAGTCATCCTGTTGGCCTTCTCCACTCATGAGGCTCCCTTGCTGAGAGAATCTGGTGAGCAGGATCAGTGTCAGGAAAACGAGCCACATGTCCATACAGCTACAGCTGATGCTCACAGACTATCCAGGTAACAAATCTCATTTGAGTCTCTCGCAGCAACCACTGATTGGATAAAAAGTCAAACCAGCGATAGCCAAGGATTGTCTGAAAAGACCTGGTACCGAAGGAGTTAAGTCTATGTCTCAGATCCTTTGTCAAGGTCCAAGTCTCACATCCATACAGCAAGACTGGAAGTACCAAGGACGTGAAGACTCGGACTTTCGTTCTGCATCAGTATTGACAGCGCCACACCCCGTGATCCAGTGAATCCATGACCCAGACGTCTATTGACCTTTGGCTCTTTGTGTTTCAGTGTGTTTTGCAGAGTGAAGTGTTTTACCGTGGCCAGAGTGCAAATCCTGCCACCAACCTCCTCGGAAAGGTTACCCCTGCAGAAGGACGACCACAGACGCAGTTTGGAGGGGAGTGGAAGGAGGCATGGGCTGAAGATGAGTATGAGGAAGACTAAGGCGATGTGGGTCAGGCAGCAGAGAAAATAAATGAATATCAGGTTAGAGGGGTGGGAGAGCAAGCAGGGAAATAGGTTTGAGTATCTGGGAGGAACAGTGACCAGGTATGGTAAGTCTGAGGCAGAGGTGTGGAGGAGGATTCAGATGGGTGTGGATGCGTGGAGGGTGGTGGTGGGTGTAATGGCAGACAGAAAGATAACAGCAAATTGAAAGGGAAGGTTCTGACGTCGTGTGTAAGGCCGGCCTACCTTTACAGTCTGGAGATGGTGGCACTGACAGACACAACAGAGGCTACAGGTATGTGAGAACAACTGGGTCAGGAGGATTGCAGGAGTGAAAAGGGCGGATAGAAGGAGGATGGATGAACTGAGGGAGAAGATTGGTGTTTAGACGAGTTTTATGGGGAGATTGGTAAAATGCCGACTGAGATGGGCTGGACACTCGGTGCGGATGGGGGAAGAGAGAATGACAAAGAGAGTGGATAGATTGAGGGAGCAAAGTAGGAGGAAAAGAGTAGATTGCAGTTGAGATGGGACGAGTGTGTGAGGAGGTATATCCGTAAGGTAGGGGTAGTTGGAGAGTGGAGAGAGTTGGCTGAGGACAGAGGGAGGTGGAGGAGTATCATGGTCAAGGCAGGGCAGAAGCTTGGTGCCATCAGACCTCACCCCTTCAAAAGGGAAGAGGAAGAGGAGGAGAAGATGTGGATGTTGTTAATCCTTTTCTGTGTTGTTTCCGGTCAATGATGCATGATTTCCCCAGTGGTTGGTGGGTTTCCTGATGCCATTGGAGTGGAAGTCATGATTTTGGTTGTGAAAATGTTTTTAAAAGCTCAGAGAAAAATACATTTTGACTCCTTTTTGCAGATGTCTCAGCACAACTTCCAAAAAGGAATGTAGTATTTTCAATCAAGTCAAGTGCAGGGTTAGAATCTAGACATTAATGTTAATGGTTTCCGGATGTTTTGCCTCAAAGGGAAGGCTGCTCACAGTTAAGTCGGTCACTTGCACTCTGCCAGCGCAGAGTCGAAAATCTCCAGGAAGACGTTTGCATGCTGCTCTGTGAAGATGAGTGCTGGGCGAAAACGAATTGAGAGTTCCCCACAGCCACCCAACAGCACACCTACACATCATCATCATCATCAACACACACACACACACACACTTATCAAAAATTGACCAACGAAATGCAGATGTTTCCATATAGATTAACACCAAAGAGAACAAACTTTTTATTATCCAATCTGTGCAAGTTTGTGATTCACTGGATCACTTAATCTTTAAAAACACTTGGGTGCTGTACAAAGTTAACTTTTCTCAAAACAGCTGTGGAGTTATTGTGTTAGGGATGGGAAAATTTATTAGATAATACCATGCATTTTATACTTATTTACTACGTTGGAAGCACCCCTCCCTCTGGGAGCAGTTGGAGGGGGAGGATGGTGGGGCAAATCTATTTTGCGCCATATCTAGTAATACCCCCTCTCTCCAGCAGGTGTCAGGAAACCACTTGCACTGTGCCACGCTTAAAAGTCGAAATCTTTAATTGTCTCCCCACCCTCGCAGGCATGGGGGAGGGAGAAATATTTTGTGCCCATGATCTGACCCTGGGTACCTCGAGCACGTCTGCAAAATTTGGTAGAGATTGGCCCAGCCGTTTGATTCTACAAATATCAGATGACACACACACACACACACACACACACACACACACACACACACACACACACACACACACACACACACACACACACACACACACACACACACACACACACACACAATTTTATTTGTTATAGATAGTTGGATACTGCCACAGATTTCTACCTACTTCTTTCCCTTTTTATTTGCTCTGATTGAAATAATGAGGGGAAATATTAATTTTGGCAGTTCTGCCATCCTCACTTTTTGAAGCTATCAATGGGACTGATACAAATAATTACCATACATCTTGCTCTTCACAAGCACTCTGGCCTTGACCAATTCCTCACCTCATCCTCATTTGTTCACAAAGGCCTCTGATATCTTGCCAAACATTTCAACTGCACCATTTGTCTTGCCAAATCAAATAATATTATGTGGGTCGTTCAAATTTTATCTCCCAAACATGAGATCAGAGCGCTCTCCCTCGACATATCGTGAGCTTTCAATACGGTCTGGCATCCTGCCCTGCTCACCAAACTCTCTTCTTATGGTATCCAAGGCAATCTCCTCTCATGGATCGCAGACTTCCTCTCCTGTCGCAGTCAACGTGTGGCTCTCAATGGAATTCTCTCATCTCCTCTTCCCATCCAGGCTGGAGTTCTACTCAAGGCAGTGTTCTTGGCCCTGTGCTTTTTCTGGTTTTCATCAATGATCTCTCAGATTCCCTGGAAAATACTCTTTATCTCTTTGCTGATGACTCCACCCTCTGCCATGACTCCATCACTCATCCCTCTGATCAGCAAGCAGCAGCCTTTACACTCTCTGCAGACCTGGATAAAAGCACAAGTTGGTCAAACACTTGGAACATGTTTTTCAATCCTGACAAATCCCACACTCTCACCATGTCTCTCCGAAAGGACCGTCTGGAACCCCCCAATCTACTTTCTCAACAATCTCATTTAAGAAGTCCTTTCATTCAGGCTTTTGGGTCTCACTATCTGCCACGATCTTTTCTGTGAAAGCCACAACTCCAAGCTGGCCTCCAAAGCTAGTCACTGACGCGGCATCCGACATCATGCAAAGTCCTTCTTTGGCACACCTGAGCTTCTAACCACTTACCAAGCTTTCATGCAAAGTCTGATGGAGTACTGCTCCCCCTTTGGGGTAGTGTTCCTGCCTCACCTAGCTCGATTTCACACTGCGGAAACCAAGGCTTTTAGGATCATTGATATCTCCCGCAATGAAACAATCTTTGGGTCTCTCACCGGAGGCACGTCGGTGGTCTTTCTGTCTTTTATCATCTCCTCTCCGGCCTTGCTCCCCTGCTCTGTCTGTGATCTGTCCCCCCTATATTTCCTCAGGGCGCTCAAGATCCACCAAAATCCCACTTCTGGTAATACAGACAAAATCAAGAATAATTGCTCACCTTCACTCTTTCATTCTTCCTTTTTCCCCACCTCTGGAACAAACTCCCACACTCTCTTCAATCCCAGTCCTCCCTCCAGGTCTTCAAAACAGCTGTTCACCACCATCTCGTAACTTCCCCCATTCAAAATCTCAATCTTTACTACCCGTTAATCCACCCCAAACTCACCTCCTTCAAAAACCCTGTTTTCCTTCCTGAAAGTCCCTGTAGTAGCATCTTGTTTACCCCGTGTTCCCCGCCCCATCCCTCTCCCTTCCACAAATCTCCTATTGTCTCTGTTTCCCCACTATTTGTGCTTCCCTCTCCCGCCCCTCTTGTATGTTTCTGTATATTAGCTCTTTCATGAGCCTCGACATGGCATTCAAAATGTAAATATGCCAAACCCATCCGCGTCCACTTTGTGCTCAAACTAAACTTGACGAAAACGACAGTTAAAACAATTGTACATTTTATCACCTCCGCCACCGAACGTGAAGGAGGTTACGTTTTCACCCCTTTCTGTCCTGTCTGTTTGTGTACAGGATATCTCAAACTGTTGTAGATGGATCCATACGAAATTTTGTGGACAGGTTCGGTGTGTGACAAGGACGAACTGATTAGATTTTGGTGAAGATCCAGATTCAGATCTGGAAACGAGAATTATTTAATTTTTAAAGTGATTCTTCACCATTGAGAGATAAGGCCAAGTACGATATAGTACTGTGTAGCATGATGTTTCAAAAATGTATTGGGCCCGATATGTTCTCGTGGATCAGGCATTGTGTGGTGGAGGTATGCACTCTACCGAGTACCCTTCTCGTGAACTTGTGTTTTCCATCTTCTAAAAGTAAAGGTTTGTTGAATATTTGATGACAAAAGCTCAAATGGTAAAAAAGTTACAGCTCAGACAGATACACAGACACACATAAGTGATTGTAGAACCCTGTCTTCTGCTGCGTGGGGGACGGGCTAAAAAGCGGGGCGTCTCGTGCATTATGCGCTCGCTACGGTGGGGTGAGGTAATAAGGGCAAATCTATAGTCAAGATGACTTTGCCCTTTCACATTTTGACCTATTTAAAAAAAAAATAATTCTCCAAATTCTCAAAATAATGATTTGATGAAAATTTAATGACAAAAGCTCAAATGGTTTAAAAAAAAAAGTTATGGCTTGGACAGACCACAGGAGCGATCGCAAAACTCCGTCTCCTGCTGCGTGTGATGACGTGCTAATTAATCAACAGGCCAGGTTGAGGTGCAGGTTCATCTGTCCATCCATGGGGACCATACTCTGTGCAGAGTGTTGGTGCTGCCTAAGCAGTCTCCTTGGCTATTGGGCACAATCCTGGATGGGTCGCCACTCCGACACAGGATACCAGCAAGCTGGCACTCATTTTGCCGACCTCGGAAGGATGACAGGCAGAGTCAACCCCACCTGATATTAATTCAACAGCCAAATGGAATTTGAACTCAGGATCCTCGGATCGCAAGTTCACCGCCCTAACCATTAAGCCAACAGCAGGCATGAGGTGCAGGTGCTAGCACCCCATGTAGGATTCAGAGCTGTCTTGATTACATACTCAAATGCAAACCATTTTATTACATTCACAAAGGCAGACTTCACCCCCTCCCCAATATGCCACTCCCCTTACACACATATCCTCTCCAACCACCTTTCCCTTGTCTGTCCAGATTCCACTACCCTACTTTATTTCTCTTATCCTCATCTCTTTTCGAAAATTTTAATCTCCTACTCCTGCGCTTCTCCAGGCATGCATAAGTAGCCCCATACGCAGTTTTCCACATACCCTTGTTGAGGCATGATGCGAGCAAGTTTTCACGAGTCTCCTCATCACGTACGGTCACAGCGCAAAAGGTGCCCTGGCCACGTGCCTCACTCAACAAGTTTGGGTACTGTTCCTGCATCATAAAATCTGGGAGTATCAAACCACAATCGACAGGAAGGCTCAAGCAGAGAAAATGTAGTTGAACATTTCAGGCCGAATTTACGAAAGGCCTTTAGGTGAACGAACGTCTTTCTCTCACACCTTATGGCTTAAAAGGTGACGAAACATCATTGTGCGCGCACAGTGACTCACCCGTCTAGATAGCAATTTACAAAGGGAGATAAACAGCTGCTTAGTTGTGCACACATAGGTTATGATTTTATGCCTTTTAAACATTTATTTTGTTCAGTGTACCATATAAAAGGTTACTGAACCAATTCACCGAAATGACTCCGTATTGGCCATGCGTGCGTCAATTTTTTGTGTGAAAATAAGAAAAAGCAGCTCGCATAGGAAGATATTTCCAAAAGACCCAAGCAGCCCATTTCCCAGAGCGCCCCAATTCTTCTGCCAGGGACCTCCGAGAACTCTGGAGGAGGATGAAGACAAAGTCAAAGGCACTGGCTCATGAGAAGAAACTTGCGTCTATCCTCGAAGATTGTCAATGCACGTCGGTGAACTGCCCTATTCCTATCCTCTTATGCTTCCTCAAGCTAATTCAAGCACTCCAAACGCATCCATATTCACCATCCCATGGAAACTACCAATTATAAGCCACTAGCAGTAAAGTCCGGCGTTGCTCGGGATTTCTTGCAAATTTCCTGAATAGCTGCTGAAAGCCACAATAAGCGTAGCTTCACCACTAAACAGTTAAACGCTTACTACTTCATAATTGACTGCCCTAAACCGCGTGAAGACTCTTCGATCCAGACCTGTATGCTACCGTAGAAAACGTAGAGTGAAATGATGCTTTGACAGGCGGATAAAAGGGGGAAGTAACACGCAAAAGATGAGTTAGGTTTTCAGAACGTTTAAGGACTATTTCACCTCGGCCGCAGCCTATAGTTATCGTGGCTTCAATGAGACGTGGTGTTAATGCCTTGATGACGAAGCGTGTCCCATTACACTGCTTTGGAGGAACCAAATTGCGGAGCAGCATAATAGGAGCACCAACTTTGAGCTTCAAGGTGTGGGGGGGGGGAGGTCAATCCGAGAGGCTCGAGCGAATTTAACAGCTCAATAGGATAGTTTGCTGCATCTTCTGGATCAATAGTCCTGTCAATAGACTTGTAAACGTAGGCCTCTCCAGGAATGAGCTGGTGTAGCTGATCGTTTACGTTGTTCACAACGCTATTTTTTGGGGCCAGAATGGCCCTCTGACTTAGCCACTCCATGTCCGAATATTTAAGGTGAAGTTGCGGGAAAACTGAATCCATAAGATCGGAAGTAGTAGCAGTAGCAACAACGCTGCAAAGGGAGTCTAATGAAACGAAGCCGCGGTCGTCGTTTGGTATCGTGCCGTCGCCAAGCGTAAGGAGAGCCTATGCGAAAGACGCAGACGCGCCGTCTCCACGCAGGTGAGCTCACATGTTAGTGCTGAGACGTAGAGTCCTAACCTTGGGCCAAAGCGTGGATGCGGATATTGCAGGGCGTCATATGACCGGTGCGTTTCATTGATTCGTTGAAGACGGCTATCGCGACTGTGCAAAACAATGTCCCGCTTTTTACGCTGGTCCCCATGGAGGAGTATGGCGACCTCGTTATATGAAGAGGCATTGTATCGGCGGGCGTGCTCCCCCGCAGGCCTCTTATCCGCGTCAATGACAATGGAAAAAGTAGGGGATGGGGCTGACTCTAAGGCGCACTTAAAACTCCGAACGTAATTATTTTTCTCATGCAGCATGCATTGCAAGCTAAGCAGCACATCCCTGTCTAAGGTGTCATGTTCTTCGTCGTCCTCAGGTGGAGGGAAAATATCAATTGTGCATCGGCCTGTTTGTTGTAGTCAGCAATGAAGTAAATCTGCAAAAACGAAGGTTTACAGTTTTGCGAAGGGAGCAATGACCTGATTAGATGGTAAACCTGACCCTGAATTTGAACGTAGGTATCCAACCCCCTTCCCTAACAGCATGCGCCCCCGAAAGAGGTCATTTGGAAGGCACTGTTATATTTCCTGATGAGCTTAAGGAAACTATCTGAAGTCAATGAAGACTCTGCAAGCAGGTCCCTTAAAGGCTGTGGCGGTTCCTCAAGTGGAGGAAGACTGACCTTACTGTTGGAGCAGCACATCCCTGGCGACTCCCCACCCCACTTAAGGGCACGACAAAATTGGCAGGTGAAGCGCATCTCACCAATTTGTATGTCACCACGCATGGAATAGTTAACTTCGGCCTCGTACTGAAAAGCTTTTCGAAACCAAAACTGTTTGTTTGGGCACATGACGCCACGGATGTTGTCCCGCCGTTGACTATTACCGTCTAACCTTGCGCGTCGCTCTTGTGGAGTCTCAGTAGACCTAGAAAGGGCTGTTCCAAAAGCGTTCCTGGAACGACGAACCGCCTGCTGTTCATCGCCCTCCGAAGCCCTGGAAGCAGCTGTTGCAGCAGCGTTCCTGGAAAGCCGAACCGCCCGCCTTCATCGCCCTCCGAAGCCCTGATTTCCACTGCGCACAGGGCATTCTGTGAAAGTCGGGCGGTAGTTTCGTCGAGCGACTCGTTTGCCCTAGAAACCCTTCGAGTCATGGCTAACGCTGTCCAACGCCCAAGACAAACCCTCTTTTTAGGCGGCATTATCGAAAAAGGTAAACCGAGATTGAAAACAACTACGGTTTTTGGAACAAAAAAATTGTAGGGTAGAGTACGACTTAGATGGGTAAATTTGTAATTTGGGGTTTATATCGAAAAAACAATATGTAAAAAAGGGGGAGTGGTTAAACGCAAAAGTAATAACTCACGGATAGGAAGTATAATGTTAGTGTAACCGAACGGCGTTTGAAAATCAGCCAAGCTCAGGATTGTTCCTCCGAACGTTTAAGAAACGACGTCAGAACGGGAAACAGCAGAAGCACAATCACAGGAAAAAAAGGATAATCGGTAGTCCACAGCACTAAAGATGCGACCGGACAATAGCGGAATAGGAGAAAATGTGACACGTTTTTCCTCGGCATAGCCCGACCAATGACAAATGAGTTGCATCCCAAAGCACATGTGAGTGGTCGGTGCAAAAGTAAAGCTAAGGGCAATGACCTTGAGCAACCAATAGGACACGCGCAATGAGGTCATGCACAAAAAGCTTGCACGCGTGCACGGCGTGAACTGCATGCACTGGATCGATTTCGTCATCTTAACGTTAATTAGCGTTAATTAACTGCATGCACGGGATCGATTTCGTCATCTTAACGTTAACACCTTAAATTTCTCGCATGAACCAAAAGCACAATACACAAATGCAGTGTATGCAGCAGAAAAGGTAGGGAGGGTGAGCAATTAAAAAGAAATTGCGTTTAAGCTTATTTGGGGAGTCGAGTGGGAAGTGCAAGAATGAAATTAATTATCGATTTGTTCTGCAATCAGGGATTTTTTGGCAGTGGCGTAGCGGAGGTAAACGGCGCCCAGGGCAAAGTGGAAAATTGCGTCCCCCGTAGGCCTTAAACTTGAGTGGATTTGAATGGAAAATCCCATAAGGGATATCGATTTATCGATTTTTTCGAATATCGGAAGTGTTATGGAAAAAAATTTATAGCCCATGACCTAAGTTGGACCAAAAGCCATAATCGTACCGAATTTGAATGGAATCGGTTGGAGTTTGTGGAAATGCATAACGACCATAAACACACACACATCCTCAGTTTTATAGATATAGATAGATAGAGATACAATGCTTGCTTCAAGGCTTTAAACATGCCCTCAGTGACGTGTGGAAGTTTATTAGGCATTTAAACGCTTGTGATTAGGTTTTGATCACGCATTAGATAATCACTCTTCAGCAATTGGCGATTAACTTTGAATGAGTGATCATCACACGATAGAGATTCTACACACGTCTAACTCTTAAACACCTTTCGTAAATTCGGCCCATGAAGTTAAATTGAAATTTCCTATCTTGGAGAGCCACACTCACTTGCAGCTGTGTGAGGCCTTTAAGCAGCACCACCCCAGCACGCCGCGTACCATCCAGCAGGTGCTTTTCACGAATTACACGCAACACCGCATGGAGCAGAAGCACTTTTGGGGGGTCTCCCATCCATGTGTTGAAGATACGATACGCCTGCAAAAACACAGCACAAGCCCTCAGGGCCATAAACCCTCAGCCACTCTGTGATGGCGCACAATGACCAGAGATATGATCTGTGACCTCGATGTTGAGCACCGATGTGTGTGAGAGTCCTGCACGTCATGGCTCACAGCATCTGGCCGGAACTCATTGTGAAAGAAGAATCCTCCGGTGAGCATTCTTTTGCTGAATGTGACCACGTCTGGTGGGGAATCGAGATTCCAATATTCATGAGCCCAGAAAGGTCCTGTAGCACCACATCCGGTCTGTACTTCATCGCAGATGAATGCACAGCCATGCTGAAGTTGGGAAGTAGTTGTGAGATGTCAGTTAAGAAAGGCTGTGACACTTTTGATATGAGCTTACGATATGCTCTTGACGAATGGTTTGCTTGAATACAAATCCTTCATGCTAAACAGAACATGCAAAAATGGTGTCAAAAACAATTGGGCAGCCCTGCAATGCCACTAGCTCGAGCATCATACCTTAGTTGCGAGACCACGTAAACGCCGAAAGAAGTCTGGAGAGGCATGGTTATCTCCCCCTTCTGCCTGGATCGGCTCGACTACAATGCCTGCCACCGGGCGCCCACGACGAGAGTATGCTTCAATCTGCTCCTCAACCTGACACCACACAAGGAAACCGCATTGATGTAGAAGATTAAGGTATATATTGCTATGGTAATAAAGAGAGTAATTCTCATTTAACATTACAAAAATAACCTGTCCAGAAGGATAAATCAAATTCCCAGCCTTCCTTCCCAAAAGTTCCCCATCGTGTAAGGTCCTGAAAGTCCCTGTAATGTCCATCTTGTATACCCTGTGTTCCCCACCCCATCCCTCTCCCTTCCACAGATCTCCTAATGTCTCTGTTCCCCACTGTTTTATCCTCCCCTCTCCCGCCCCCATTGTTGTGCGTTGTGTGTTAGCATCTTACGAGCCTTGAGAATGTATACAAAAAAGAAATTATAATAATAATCACCCTCGGTATCACAAACAGATAAAAAGGCCTTTTATTATTATTTCTTACCGGTTCTGTGCAAACTACTGACAGTAACTACTGACGGTAAATGGTACAATTGAAGAAACAAAAAAAATTCATGAGGTAATGTGCAATCGAATACTGCACAACCTCTTCCTCCCTATTTGTCCTTTTTATGTTATAAAATAAATTAGTATAAAAGTATATTAAGTCATGCTACAGCAATGGAGATGGAAAAGGTGGAGGAGGTGGTCAGGAAAGCAAATAAATGAATACATTTGAAGGGAAGGGAAATTGTTTTGGGGGAAGGGGACAATAGAAAAGTTCGAGAAAATTAGTAGGAAGGAAGAAGGATCAAAAACTTTTCCACATGTCATATGCAGATAATCCCCAAGAGTCAAGAAGTGTGAAATTATCTTCTTTTAAAAAAACATAAAACATGGAAAATGATTTTCCAGAAATAATGTATTTCAGTTTAATGTTTTGCAATTAGCAAATTTAATAAAATAAAATAAAAATTCATTTGGAAGAAATAAATAGAATCTCACCTGCTCTAGGCATCGCGACTCCTCATGTGCGTTCTCGGCCGGATACTCGTTGAGCGGATAGCGGAGATGGGGAAATGGTGCGATGGGCCAGTCAAATGCGGGCACGTCCACTTTGTGGATGGCTTTGGAGTGTGTACATGACAGGCAGCCTGATGTAGAAATGAGTGTTACAATGCCAGAACGCATATTACGATCGTCACAAATGGCATATGCACGCTAAAACAGCGTCTTCAACATGAAACTTAGGGGGGAGAGGGAGAATTATCAACACGTTATTGTGCCAAATTTGCAAGCTCAGTGAAAAAAAAGCAGCTTCTTCGTTGAGATTCATTCACAAGATGCTTTTTTTATACAAGGACTAAGGCTCGTAATGGATCTCTCACACACCCACACACACACATTCCGAAAATTTCATGTAATTTTAAAGATTGCTGTAAATGATGTTAATTTCACATCCTATAATCAACTTCATTGAAATTGTAAACCTCAAAACATATAGTAGGGTTCCCACAAAAGGGTCCCGTGACCATTCTGTCCGAACCAAGGTTTGAAGGTTGATTTTACATAGTTGGATGGTGCTGAATAAAATGAGCTGCGGTGAAACTTGCAAAAATGTCGGCCAACTCAGCTAGACGTCAAAATTGAAGATGGCCGCCACACGCCTTCCGGTAAATTTTTAAAAATGGCACATATTTGCTTCTATACATCAGATTTTCGTGATCTTTTCATCTAAATACATGTTTTGTGGTCAAGGATTTAATTTAATGACATTGCTGTCACGACATGTATTTTCTTTAGTCATAAAAATCTATATTAACACTTTTTGGAGGCAAAAGTAAAGATGGCCAACAGGTAACTTGCAGAAAAATCCTAAAATGGCACATTATCACTTCTCAGTGTCATGTATTCGTAAATGATGAGTGTAAATTTATGCAATCTGGTCAACATTGCATTTCATGTGTTAAGCAATATTTATAGTGGTGGATGTTTTCATAAATGTCTATGTTATAAAGTATATTCCAGGATGACTGCAACCATATAGAGAATGCTAAACATGAAAACTTCTTCAGATATGCAACAATTTGACATCTTTAGCCCAGCGGTGGCGTGGCCTTGATTGATTTGGAACCAATAAAAGCAATGGTGTGTGTGTGTGTGCATGTCAGTGTGTGTGTGTGTGTGTAAACATGAGAGGGCTTATTCATCATCTTCTTCAGTCACTGACTTCCTCTTTGTCACTAATCTCTTCGTGTTCAATTGACGTCTGCTGATGCTCAACCAAGGCATTCAGGCTTCTTGGACGTGCATCCTGGATGTACCTTACTGGCACATATCTGCCTTCCCTCAGTGTCCATCCATGGTTTGTGGGTTCAGGTGGGGCATTTGGCTTGTCACAATTCAGCAATCAGGTGAAGGTAAACTTGATAATTCACTCTCGTCATATGCAAGGTAAAGGAGTCAAGGTCAGGTGGGATACGTGACGTGGACTTACTTTTCATCTGGCCCCATTTCATTGCTCTTGCTTCACCCAGTGTCTGGCTGACCTTGTCACTGTACATATAGCAGATGGTGAAAATGGCAACTTGGTTAAGCACCTCCTGTGTCACAGGAAGTGCTTTCCCAACTCCCCTCAACAGACTGCGCATCTCCTGCGTTTTAGTGTCTTTGTCATGCACAGTCTTCTTTCCATGTCTGAAAAATCCAGATGTTGTGTCAAATCCGGTGTGATTATGCAGTGGAATCAAAATGTCAGCTCTGTCCTGTGAACATTGTTCTCTGCAGTCGATAATGTCTTTCTTCCGCTTGATAGCAACGACAAGCGTGGTGTTGGCTCTGCGGCTCGGGTACCTCACTTCGGATCCTAGGGTTCTGAGTTTGAGCCCCATTAGCTGCTGAACTAACAGGTGGGGTTGACTCAGCCTGTCATCATTCCGAGGTCAGCGAAATGAATACCAGTGTACTGGTAGAGGGGGTACAGCATCAGCAGCACAACTGTGCTTCCAAGAAATGATAGCTGCCCAGCAGCTAAGCTGCCATACACAAGAACAGATAGCAAGGATGCCCTCTGTTTTATGTGAAACATAAAAAAGAAAGTACAACTACATCAGTGTCCTCAGCAATCAAAATTTTCAATTCCTTCTCTTGTGTAAAAGTTCCAACAATTTTGTCTGATTGAATAAACAAAGCCAAAACATGGATGTTTCTTTGCAAGCTTGTTGAATTCATCTTTGAGAAATTCCTGCAGTCTTTGTTTGTTTGCTTTATTACAGAAGAGATTGTGAAAATCCTTAGAGGCTGAAAGCTTCTCTGATGTCTTCATATACACATTTTTGGACCCATCCCTACATGATGGGTTTGTTTCACGTCGCTCATGGCTCACTAGCTTTGATTGTGATTTCTACATCATCAGGGTTATTCGTGAACACAATTTGGCTTGTGTGTGTGTGTGTGTGTGTGTGTGTGTGTGTGCGTGTGCGTGTGCGTGTGCGTGTGCGTGTGCGTGTGCGTGTGCGTGTGCGTGTGTGTGTATGCCTCGCAAGAATAATAGAGAATAATTTCTTTGCATAATCACCCCATGTGAAGGTTGTCCCGTCTGATTTCTCACGATCTTCTGCAGATGGAGAAGCCAGTCGTCACAGGAAACCCATATCAACTAATGCAATGTACCTATCAGGAACTGGATCAATGGGCTGTATGTGTAGTTTCTCGACTAATTTTGATTTCTGGACTTTCTTCATGGTGCCATTAATGTTGAACAGTGGCAGGCACTCGTCTGTCACACGGTATTCCATCACCTGTGCAAGAGTAACTTTCTCTTCAGCTGTCTGTACAAGCCAGATTTGTGATACCAACGCTTGGTTGTCCATGGCATCTGTCTTTGGCTTGCTGAAACTACACCATGAATTTTTGTGGATTGTAGCATCGAAGGGTGTATTCTCTGAAAACATGTGATCATCGAAGAACTGTTTCACTTTTCTTTCACCGTCTTCATGGGCACTTTCAAAGTCACGAACAAGTTCATTAGGAGTAACTCCAGATTCCAGAGATCTCAGTTTTGGCTTCTCCAGATCAAACGGATCACAGTCAAACTCTGCGATGCAACTATCAACGGATCAAAGGTCCTGGACAGCTTGCTTGTCAATCTTGAGATGACTAGGGGTATTCTCACTGAGTCTGCGATGACCGATTCAGCTGTGTCAAAGCATGTCGAGCCATTCTTACCTTGTTCACCGAGTTCATTTCCTTGTGGTAGTCAACAACATCTTCTCATTCCACAGAAGTTTCAGCCAGCCAGCCTTCATCTTGGAACGTTTTTCCTGCCCTGTGAGATGCTCTTTCATGTATTTTCATGACTAACCAAATAAATATAGTGACTTGTAATGTCATTAAATGAAATCCTTGACCTCAAAAACATGTATTTAGACAAAAAGATCATGAAAATCAGATATGTAGAAGCAAAGATGTGCCATTTTTTAATTTACGGGAAGTCATGTGGTGGCCATCTTCAATTTTGACGTCTAGCCGAGTTAGCCCACATTTTTGCGAGTTTTACCGCAGCTCATTTTATTCAGCACCCTCCAATTATGTAAAATCAACTTTCAAACCTTTGGTCGGACAAAACGGTCACGGGACGCTATTGTAGGAACCCTACTCATAGTTCCTATAAGAATCTCACAAAGATCCAAAAAACCATCCCTGGGAACATTACCACAAACAAATTACAGTTGGAGGCTGTCTGAGGCTCAGTGACGATCCTGAAAGGAGCCCTCGGAACAAAACTCTGAGAGCGACACAACTTCACAACTTAGGCCGTGAATTGCAATCCTTCACTGAAACGAAGGTGGATACTTCGAGTCCTGGGAGGACTCTGTTCAACCTTCTGAAACCTGAATTATGGAGATAACAATCAACGACACACACACACACGCACGCACGCACAATCATTCAACACAGCCACTGAGGGAAGTGCCGCACTTCCTGCAATTCTCTGGGTACCAGCAATGTCACAATAATGGCGTCGCTTTTCTCACTGCACACAACGGGAAATTTACTCCGGAGGAATCTCCTCCTTCCCATGGATGCCAACAGATGGAGAATGTCTGAGCTCTTATCCTTTTAAATGCTGAGCATCAAGCAAGGAAGCAGCACGTACCATTTTTAAAAGCCTTTGGCTTAACTCGGCTGGGGTTTGAACCGCCGACCTCACAGACTCAGAGTGGACACTCCAATCATTATACCACTGGGTCTGGTTAATTCTCAGTTAATTCCCATGTTATATTTGTCAATTTGCAGGTTTTTATGGTGAAGAGGAAAAAGGGTTTTGGTGTCGGTAACGTCCATATAAAATGGTGAGTAGATAAAGCTTGTTATCAATTGTTGGTGTAAATGAACAACAGTTGCAGTTAAGAGGTAACCAAGATCCTCACCTAGGGTGCGTCCATGAAATCCTCCCATGAAAGACAAGATAGAGAGATCAGGAGAACCAGGCATCTGCACACAAGTGAAGAAACATCAATGTTTGGTAAATGACAAAAGGGTACTTTTATGAAAGGTATCAAGATAATTCACATGTTAGTCAAACTAGCAGATACCCGTCTACGACGGGTATGGGGGGCAGGACGGATCACAATACCTCGGTTACAGAGGTGTCTTTGGATGTTTTGCTCCGCATTCAACAGCTTAGTTCATATTGGTGGCGTGTCTGGGTGCCCATGGTAGCGTTTGAGACCAGTCGCTTTAGATTGTTGGCCTTGACACATGGTGCCGGATGAGTAACACGAACGATTTTACATATTCATCGTTTCTATATTACCTCTATCAACAGATTAACATGGCAGGATAAAAGTCGTAAATGTTGAGTTGAACAAACGTCCTGAACTCATGGACTTGGTTAAGTAAAGAATATCGTATAGGACCCGGCCGTCGGTTTGCCGCCGAACGCTGATTGTGACGTCATCGATTCCCTCTTTGAAAATTCTATATATATTTGATTTTTTGAATCTGCTATCACCTGCATAAATACATGGAACACATAATGTGAAGATTTCAGAAGTATGAACAGAATATGTTCAGAGAAAAGTGTGTTAGAAGTTCCAGGCTTACGCCCATTGTATTATGATAAAACATCAAAACAACCACAATCATAAAATGCCACTCTGCCATCCATTTGTAACTTTAGGAACATGCGAGTATTTATATCTACACCAAGAACTCTGGTAAATTCATAAAATCCAATACAATGAGAATGTGATGTTCAACAACTTACTTCAAAATCTCATTTTAACATCGTGAACCAACTTACTCGGCCAAAGTGAACCCTCAGCAGAAAATGGAAATCATTTAATCAATGCGTGTTATCACCATAACTATGAAGGCTTGTAGTTGCAATACCTGGTTCAGCATGGAACTCTCAAGGTCTTCGTGAGATGCAGAACCCCCACGCTGTTTGTTCTGCCAATAGTGAAAAGCAAAAAAAAAAAAAGCAGAATGTTTTTAGTTTCCTACCTCATCAACAATGCACCTCTTCCTGACAGTGTAGTAAAAAAGCTTCTGAAGACTCGTTAATGTACAAAGAGCCAGTGACATTCAAGCAGCCAAATGAGAAGTTACAGCATGGAAAAGGAAGTTCTGCCAATGCAAGCTCGCACTCAATCATTGATTGGAAGTTTGCTGCAGAAAAATAAAAAGGTTTATGAGGATGGTTTGAGCCTAAGGGCTAAGACCAAGCCTGTAGCCAAAACAGTGGCAGGCCAGGGTCAAGAGAAGCATCTGATTTACCACCCAGGAGTGTTGCAACATTTTGGGGAGGAGCACCTGCCTAAAAAAAAAAAAACATCTGGGAGAGATCTGTAAGTGTGTCACTGCATCCAGCATGGGGCAAATTCGTCAGGGTCAACAGGAGGGTTAGCAAGTCAGGTTGGATCGATGTTAGAGTCAGAATGAATCAGAGTCAAATAATTTCTACCTTGTCACACACCCAACCTGTCCACGAAGTTTCGTCTGAATTTGAACACAACTTTTTGAGAAATCCTGCTCACAGACAAACAGACAGGGGGGAAACATAATCTCCATCCACCTTTGATAGTGGAGTTAACAAACTTTGCTAAAACTTCAATTTCTCATCTTTGAACAAACTAACCAAATGACTGTCAAGCTTGCAGATTAAAACCCTTGTACAAATCCATTTATCTGAACAAAAGCTGAGTTTGAGTCAAACCAATAATGGAGTTTCTTTTAACTTACGCGATACCAGAAGAAAACTGCCTTGAAAGCATTTTCATTTGAGCAAGAGCCACAGGCCATTGTCTGCACCTGCGGTAGACCCTGTGGAGCAACCTGGTCAACAGATGGGATTACATCAAACACACTGGTTAAAGGCACGATAATAGCGAGGTGAGTTCTGTTGGTCGATTGAGGCAAGTTGCTCTGGACTTTACCGAGAGGAGTGACTCGGATATGAGCTGTACAATGTCGAGTGGTGGAAGAATGCCGAGTGCAGAACGATTCACGAAAGTACTCTGGAAAGAAGAAGAAGGAGAGAGGGGAAAATGGAGATCAGGTATCCACAAGTGAAACCGTGCTAGACTGCATTGAACTCTGATGTACACAGCAGGAGATATTCACTTGCAGTGTAAAAATAGAAGAGGAGCAAAGTTAAGAGGCATATCTTTCTCACATTCAGAGCCCTTCATTCTGCCCGTCACAAAATCCAAAGTCCTTGGATCGATCGATCGATGTCCAACAGGTAGGCAGGCAAAATCCAAACTTGCATTTATTTAGAAGAGAAAGCGTAAGCGATACACAAAGACCACTGGCACAGCAATGACTGGCTCTTCTTCAACACTCTCCTTTCAATCTGTTTTACCACTTATATGCCGAGTCCAAGAACATTCACAAAAACCCCTCTCTCTACTCATAATTACGTCTGCCACCGAAGGTGAACTGAGGTTATGCTTTCAGCCCTGTTTGTCTGTTTGTCCGTGAACAGGATATCTCAAAAAGTTTTGGACAAAATTAGGTGGACAGGTTGGGTGCGCGTAAAGGATGAAATGATTCAATTTCTGTGAAGATCCAGATTCGGATCTGATTTATTTATTTATTTTACAAGTGATTCTTCAGCATTACGAGATAGGGAGCGAAACGATATATAGCATGATATTTCAAAAAAGTTATGGACAGATTATTACAAAACATGGTGGACTAGTTGAGTAGGTGACAAGAACAAGCCGATTTAGATTTTAGTTTGGATCCGGATGCATAAATACAAAAAGTTAACTGTTCAGCTTGGAGGAGGGATGCGCTCTACCGGGTGCCGTTCCATTTACGAGATATTTCTACAATCAGATGTCGCAAGAAATTGCTCATCAACGCGAGATGGTTCACTATCCAGGGGTAGCCATAAATTTCCAAAACTCTTGTGATCTTTCCACACAGCTTAAGTTCTAACTACAACATTAACACGAGTCACCTTCCTACTCGACTGATATTTTACCATAAACATCTCATCTCAACAAACATTACACTTACAGACATACATATATAACAAACAATAAAATTCCATATCAAATCATGTCAAGTACACAGCTTTAACATCACACTGAACACAATACACCACCTAACTGGCACTCATAAAATAATCTGTGACATTGCTCATGCTTGTCTGTCTGTCTGTCTGTCTGTCTCTCTCTCTCTCTCTCCTTTCCCAATATGCCTGGTGTTGGCTTTATGGTTAGGGTGAGGGCTTTGTATCCTAGGGTTGCGAGTTGAAATCCCGCTCAACTGTTGAATTAATACCAGGTGGGGTTGACTCTGCCTGTCATCCTTCTGAGGTCGGCAAAATGAGTGCCAGCTTACTGGTATACTGTGTCGGAGTGGTGACCCGTCCAGGATTGCGTCCAATAGCCAAGGAGACTGCTTAAGCAGCACTAACGCTCTGCACAGAGTGTGGTCCCAATCTCCTCCTCTCCTCCTTTCCCAATACTTCCTCTATTGTCCTATTTGCTTTGCCGATTATCCCCTTCATGACTTCAGGTCAGACAGCCGGTAGGTGTGACTGACCCAGAAGCTGTTGCCAAGGCTGAGGAATTAATCTTGGAGGATCAACAGATCTTCAATGACATATCCACAGAAGTTAGAATTTGTCAAGGTACTATTTTCACCATCATCCAAAAGCATTTGTGCACGTCCAAGTTCTCAGCAAGATGGGTCCCCCGGAACCTCAGCATACACAAACGACAACAGCTGGAATTATTTATTGAACCATTCCCCATATCCAGCTGACGTTATCGCCAATTTAGTAACTTGCGACAAAAGTGGCTTCACCATTGAGATCATAAAATCAAATGGGCATATGTGCAATGGAAGCATAAGGAATCACCACCACACAATGGATTTTGTACCCAACCCTCAAATGGCAGGATCATGACCTCAACTTTCTGGGAAACCGAGAGAATCCTGAAGATTGTCTAAATGCATCGCAAGTCTCCAACCAAAGTGGAATGTTATGCCAGCTTCATGGAAAACCTGCAGCAGGCCATTAAGCAGAAACACCAAATAATGTTGACCAGAGTTGTGCTCTCCATGACAACGTGCCTGTGCACAAGGTCTGCTGACGTTATACAGACCACCAGTCATGATTGTGGCTTTGATTCGCTAAGATCACCCCCTCCTCCTCCCTCCAGACAGTCATAGCCCCAGCCAAGTTCATGATGTCCATTATTTGTTTTGACATTTGGAGTCTCACCCATGTGACCACTGATTTGCCAACAATGAGGAACTGACAAACAACTGAGGTAAGGTTGAAGGAGCAATCTGAATATTTAGCTTTTACTGACATAGACATTCTGAGTAAATTGAGCAACCAGCAAGGGAAACTATATTGAAAAAGTAAAAATAAATGTTCTCAACTTGGACAATTGTGAGAATCTTATTCTAGAACATTTTGAATGCCCGTTGTATTATCATCTTCAAGTATTTAGCTTTAATAAGTTTCTAAATCAGATCCTCAAAGGAAAATGTTCTAAATGCTACAAGAAAATGTCCTAAACCCATGCTTACCTCATACAGAAGAAAAAAAAATGCATTGAAACTACTAAAATAAAACAAAACAAAATTAATTTCCCTCTTAAAAAAGTTAAATACAAAATGTTCCGGCACAAGGAGATGAAGGTCAACGATTTTCAACTCACATGGAACCCAATACAGAATTCAACATAAAGAATGAAAAAAAATCTGTCTTATTCTTGAACTAGCAAATACAACCCTTCACTTCACTGTTGGGAATGTTAAGGAGGAGGGGAGGGAGAGTGGATGGAGAGAGGAGAGAGGGGAGGGAGAGTGGATGGAGAGAGGAGAGAAGGTGGGGTGAGAGGAGGGACAGGGGGAAGAGAATATGAAGGGGGAGCGAGATCAGGCAGGGTGGGGGAGCAGCGAAGGAGGGGAGCGAGGAGGGGTGGGGTTGTGAGGAAGGAGGGGGAGCGAGGAGGAGTGCGGAAAGGCAAGGCAGCGTGAGGGGAGGGTCCGTCTGGACTTAACCACTGCACAGACGACAGGTATACTGGGGGGAAGGGGGAGAAAAAGAGAGGAGGAGAGAGAGGGGTGGATGAGCGAGGAAGCAGGGGGCCTGAAGCAGGGTGGGGGAGCGAGAAGAGGTGGGGGAGTGAGAAGAGGTGGGGGGGTAGGGGGTACGGAGGGGTGGGGGAAGGGAAAGCAGTGTGAAGGGAGGGAAGGCAGTATAAGGGGAGTGTCTGTCCGGATACAACAACCATCTGGAGATAACCACCATCCCATCCAGACACATGTAGAGATAACCACCGTCCGGATACATGCAGAGATAACCACTATCCGGATAGGTGCCGAGATAACCACCATCCAGGCATAAACACTGTCCAGATACGTGTGGAGACAGAAACACACACACACACACACACACACACACACACACACACACACACACACACACACACACACACACACACACACACACACACACACTCGTCGTGTGACAGGTGGAAAAGTTTGGCTCTCTAATTGAGAATTAATGACAAATAATTGAGATATTAATAACATGAAAAAGGGTTCTCACACATTAATATGACAAACGACTTGGAAATTGGGTTTTATTAAATGTACTTTGCTTTGACACTCGCAAAGAGAAAACAAGAGTCATATAAAATAACCAATTGCTTTAGAAACAAACAGTCATGACAACAAAATAAAACGTGATCACTCATTCGCTGCTGAGGTTAAAAATGAAAAACTCCAAGATACAGGATGAAACTTTGCAACCACAGCGCCCGCATAACCATGCATGCAGACACACACATATCCACGGCGTGTCCCGAAATTACAGATCTAAATATACTCATAAATGTATTTCTAGCTTGCAGCAACTGCTGATTGTACACCCCGATCGGGACACGAACTGTACCACCATCCACTGTAGGGCACTCAGAAAGCGGCTTAAGCACTCAAGCAAGCACTCCAATTAAATGGTTGGCAAGTGATAGTTCTGTCTGAATGTCAAAACTGTGTCCAAATTAGACAAATGAGCACTTTGTTAACAGTCGGAACTGCTGTTAAGTTCAATTCTGGAGCTTAAATTTTGTAATTCGGCTTTGTTTAAGAGATTCTTGACGTTATGGTGTGGGTGGAAATCAAACAAAACCACGAACACTGGAGTTTCTGGGTGTTTATAAGCATTGCAATGTACTCAGCGATTTGTAGCTATGATGAACAGGCATTCGATAATACAAGTGAGTGAGGAAAGTGAAAAAAAAAAAACTTTATTATTAAGAAATCGTTGCGGCCTGTTACAAGTCAAGGCATGGTTGAGCAGGCCAAAAAACATGGTGACTTCAGACCCCAGTGAGTTTACCCAGGATACGCCTTAAGACCCCACAGAGTGAGGTGGCCGAGAATGCGCCTGACAGAGGATATAATTAAATAATGCCTAATTATTTTCAAAAGGGGTGTTTTAATTAACCAAAGCACCCAATTTTCACTCTTGCACTTCCTTGGAGTTCCCTTTGTATGCATGCAAAGTTTCATGCTGCTAGGTTTCGTGGTTTTTGAATTATAGAGGAGACACACTCACACACTCACACATTTATGAGTACAGATTGAGAAAAACAATAAATACAGGATGGTTTTTTTACAATTTGAGAACCCTAAATAATTCCCATGCAGTAAAAGCTATATCTGTTTGGAACCTAATATTTTGCGTAAAAGTAGCCTAATGTTACAGAAGATGACATGATCCTGAGAATTATCAGGTAACACGTGATTTATCACATGACCTGGCAGTGACATTTAACGATTTTCACTCAGACACACCATGACACTCACTGTGTAAGAGCGTGTGTTTCTTGTCAAACATTACATCAAGAATGCTTCCTTTAGGGAATGTCAAATTGCAATTAAAAGTCGCTTTGGTGGTCGTATGAAACCTTGAAAAATCAGAAATATGGAAACTGGTGAAGCAGTTCAGAGAAACAGGCTGCGTGAAAGTTAAAAAGTACCTATGCCAGCCAAGTGTTACACCAGAGAAAGTGGGTGAAGTGCGGAGAAGAATAGAAGCAAGTCGGAATACATCTCAGACGTTTATCACAACAATCTCACTGTTCACAAATCCACACACCCTCGGTGAATTAAAAGCAATAATCAGTGACACAATCAGCAATATTCCCCGATAAATGCTACACCCTGTGTCGGATAGCATGCTGCGAAGAATGGATTTGTGCCTGCAACATAGACATAGTGGTGGACACTTTCAGCACTTCATTTAAGGTAATCAATTGTGTGGATAATCTCATGTCTTTATGTAACACGAGGCCATATTATTGCAAAATATTTGGTTCCAAACTGATATAGTTTTTCGGGTTCTCAAATAAAATAAAATAAAATTTAAAAATCACCCTGAACATTGTTATGGCCAAAAGGAACATTTTTAGCTCATAGTCAGGTTCCTTGTGTAATTTCGTTGGAATTTTTTGGAGAGTAGCAAACCTATAGATTTTTGAGAAGTTTAAAATCTATTCAAATAAAAAATGATATTTCACATTTTTTCAACTTTTGGAAAGGTCGTTTTGGGGTGAAAAACGCTTTTTTTGAATTCCAATTTTAAAATTTTTTAAACAATACAAAATAACCAACTGATGATGGATTGCTGTTAAATGGCTAACAATGGATTCTATAAGATGATAAAATGTTGCATTTTGACTGTCGGTTGCCATGGAAACAGCATTTTTGGAGTGGAAATGCCATTTTTATCCCGCCCCCCCCCCCCCGGAGGGAGGGAGTGGGATATTGTAATCGTCCGGTTTGTTTGTCTGTCTGTCTGTTAGCAACTTTACGGCAAAACGGCTTTAGCAAACACTATCAAATTTAATTCACAGGTGGGCAATGAACCTTGGATGACCCCATTAACTTTTGGGTCCAATTGGATCAAAGGGAAAGGTCAAGGTCACGAAAAGATCAAAATCGTTTTTCGCTCATAACTTCGTCAAAAATGATCTGATTTACTTCAAACTCAGCTTATAGTGAACCTTATTCTATTTGTCACTTATAATCCTACCCATTCCTGCAGTGAAAAATGCATATTTGTGAAGATCGGTAGGGTCCGAAGTTTTGGGGGTCATGGTCATCGGTCAAAATTACAAATTTTCCATTATAAATCAAAAAAGGTTAGGAATATGTGTGTTTACTATGGAAGACATATATCAAGTCGTTTATTGGCTTTCATTTGACACCATGACCTTTGACCTTACGTGGCCTTGAAAGGTCAAAATCATATTACGGTCATAACTTCGTCAAAAATGGTTTAATTGACTTCAAACTAAGACTAAAATATTCCTTATAATCAACATTCAGGTTAAGGATGTATCAAATTTAAACTTGATCCCCAAAACAACTTTATGCCTTCAATGGGCAGGATTTGTTGTGCCTGGCACCACTTGTTTAACATATATATATATATATATATATATATATATATATATATATATATATACATATATATATATATATATATATATACATATATATATATATATATATATATATATACATACATATATATATATATATATATACATACATATATATATATATATATATATATATATATATATATATATATATATATATTTTAATTATATTTTCCATCGGATGGCCTAAATAATTGTTAAATATAGTGACCATGACTAACTTACACGAAAGTATTATGATTTTCAAGTATTGGAACAGTTGGTTGCCCTGGCAACGGCCATCTGTGCAATGAAACATTGGTGTGTCTGTTGTTCAATATCAGAAGGTTTCGGCACCTTCAGTAGTAAAACGTTTGACTAAGTTTTTGTAGTTTGATGTATTGTAAGTGTGATCTTGTAGGGAACATAGGTGACGCCACGTCGCGATGCCGTGCCATCGTCTCAGGTTACGGTTGCTGGGCGTGGGATGACGTCGTGATGTGGCACGGCGCGCGTCCAAGCACGTGCAGCACTATGACGTCATTTTCAGTTCGCTTCGTTTAGTCTCGATTTATGCATGAGAGTTTACTTCGGAGCTTCATTTCATCATATTCGGTTTTCAACACCTTTCTTCCTTTTTTCGGTAAGTTGTGATAGCCTTTGACTTAAAAGGCATAATCGTTCCCAGCTTGGGAGAGCTACATGTCGTCATGGCTGCACTGAGAGGTCTGGGTGCATCCATAGAGAACTCTGGCATAGACGATGCTTGGATGGAAGCCGATGTGTATGGATCTGCAACCACAAGACAGATTCTGAAATGCACCCATTACAAACGCTCACTTCAAGCTCACATATACTCGTATGTGGCACTCTCTGAAATGGCAATAGAAGAATTCTTCAAGGACAATCCGCATCTCAAGGAAGTCTGCGTTGTTGCAACGGATACAGTTCACACTGCTTGTGGAGAACATGACAAAGCACTGAAAGCTGAATCAGTGCAGCAAGCCAGCAACTGTCTGCTCCAAGTCATCCTCAATGAGAACTTGTTTGAGAGACTTCAGGAATGGGAGGCCAGCCGCTCAAAGAATGCCATGTTCAAGGCCATGATGAACTATCTCCACAGAGTAGAGGCAATTCTGCATTTTGTTGCAGCATCTCGGAATTCCAACTTAAACTTTCATCTTCAAGCCGGTGAAGAACTCAGCAAGATATTTTTTGCCATGGACAGAATCAAGTATAAGCTGCTCTGGCCAAGGTACATATCTGACATGTATGCGCTTAAGACCAGCCATCCAGAGACCTGGAGGGAGCTCGAAGCAGGCAATATTTCGGTCACCAAGAATACTATCCCATGTGTATCGATCGGAGCAGACTACGCTGTTGAACATCTGAACAGGTTGCTGAAGGTTCACTCTGGTCTGATTGGCATATCAAATAATGCAAATGCCAGACAGCGATTCTTCTTGGCTGCACCTGAACTGTCACGGCTGTCTTGCGAGTTTAAGGGACAGTTTGGTCTGAAGGAAAGTGAGATCACTGAGCACCATGGCCTGTCTCCAAGTGTCGTCAAGCGTGAACACAATGCAATTGACCGAATCAAGGCTGCCATACTTAGTCATGAAAATCCATTTGAAGTTGAGGGTAACCAGCTCTTCAATGTGGTCACCCACGCTTATGTGCCAGAAGAATTTGTACCACAGATACTGAACATTGATGAAACGGGACAGAATCTCTCTGAAGATTTTGTTGCTAAACGGATCAATGGTGACGTCAGTGTGTGGGCACCAGTGAAGAAGGAGAAGAACAGAATGTAGATGTCTGGCAATACAACACCAGCAATCAAGATCAGGGACAAGACAGTAGATCTAAAATAAACCAAGGATTTGTATGGTAGACTGATGGTACTCTCTAGATCCAGCAGGGACGTCGACCAGAAGGATGCAATTGGCAACTTTGAATTCACTGTGACACCGAGGGCCCTGTTTGCACCAAACGGTAGCTTACTGTCATGCACTGACAAGTCGAAGCTAATCCACAACTTGGAGAAGTTTGCCAACAAGGAACCCGTCTTTACCAGAAGATGAGCTTGATGCCACACACATGGAACCAGCACCCGCTGATGCTGTAATTGATGGCAGTACTAGCACGAAGGTCGCAGTCGTGGATGGAATGCTAGTTGTCCAGAAAATGACCAAGAAACCAGCAATGGTCGTGACAGTGAAGGACCTCAGTGACTGTTTCAATGATAGGGTGATGAGTCTGATCAGAAGCTTCGACCATGTAATTCTTGTTTTTGATACATACAAGCAAGATTCCCTCAAGAGTACAACCAGAGACAAACGACGTCAAGGAGAGGCACCAGTCCAATATCAGGTCAAGGATGATACCAGTATCAAACACATCACGATGAGTCGATTTCTGTCCCATGATCAACCCAAGGCTGATCAGACGGAGTACTTGGCAGAGAAAACTCCAGAATACAACCACGATTCAACAAAGGTGGTAGTCGTTTCGGCATCTGGGCGGACGTCGAGCAACAGGGGTCTCCAATTTGAGGCGAATAACCATGAGGAGGCCGATACGTTGATGATCCAGCAAGCAATAGCTGCATCACAACAACCACACGGGAGATATTGAGCTGACGATATTCTCACCTGATACGAATGCTCTGGTTCTTGCCATAGCAAACTATCATCTTCTGCCAAGACACACATCGATCTCAATGGCATCTAGCATTGTCAAAATCGAGCCAATCTGGAAGGCCCAAGGTGAGGAGAGAGCCCAGGCATTGCCAGCTTTCCACGCATTCACAGGTGCCGATAATACTGGGCGGTTCGCTCGACATGGTAAGGCAAAGTGGTTCCAGTGCTACTTGAAGGCCGATGACGACATGGTAGATGCCTTTGCTCTGCTCTGTAAGGATGCTGAACTGTCAGAGGACCTATACACAACTTCAGCAAGATTTGTCTGTTCAGGTTATTGTCCAAGTGGTGTCAATATTTCCAGCATCCCTGAACTTCGGTGGCATCTCTTCTGTAAGAACATGGCTGAGAATGACAAGTTACCACCAACTGTCGGTGCTCTGAGGCAGCATATCATGCGGGTACATATCCAGGCATACGTTTGGGGTCAAGCAGCAATTTCTCAGCAAACATTTATTGATCCATTAAAGAATGGCTTCCACAAGGACACGAGTGGTCAACTCAAACCGACAACAACAGAAATTCTCCCTGCACCAAAGGCAATTATCGAGATGATAAGGTGCCAGTGCAAGACAGAATGTTCATCACAGAGATGTTCCTGCAGGGCCAAGAACTTAACATGCACTGATCTTTGCATGTGCATCACTTCGTGTGAGAATGACGAGGACTCAAACATTGAACGGCATGACCACGATAGTGATGATGACGATGGCAATGATGAGTGACATTAGAGACAGTGATGCCAATTGGCTACAAACTCATATTTGACATTAAGTACATTTCACTGATCACTATATTCATGCGTTACTCGTTTCAAGATTTGAAAGCAATACATTAAATAAACGGTAATTTGACAAAATGATAGCTGTTTCCATGGCAACCATTGCTCAAAATACAGACATATGTATTCTATATTAAGAACTGTCCTCCAGTTAACAATTATGCATCATCAGTTGCTTGCTTGCGATTAATTTTGAATTTTCAGAGCTGAAATTTTTTTTAAATGGGGTTTTTTACCCCCAATACGACCGATTTGACCACATTATATGCATTGCAAAATGTGAAACATGGATTTTCTGTTTTGGTGTTGTTTAAGCTTTCCAAAATGTTGAGGTTAGCTACTCTCCAAAAAAATTCCAACGAACGTCAAATTATGGACACAAGGAACCTGACTATCACCTGGAACGCAGCTCCAGGAAGCTTATGGGATGGCGCGTCGTCTGTCCGTCCACAAATACTTTCATCTTTTTCTCTGAAACTACACACACGATTTCGATGAATATTTACCACAACGTTCATCACCGTATATGTACCAAAGTTTGTTCATGGCAACAATATATATATATATATATATATATATATATATATATATATATATATATATATATATATATATATATTGTTGTGGTTACCAGATTCGCAAACCACCATTCAGGTCCCTTAGGTGAGGTATCTCGGTAAGTGCATGTGTAGTTAGGCCCAAACCCGTTGTCTAGTGGGAATACATGTCATTTATACGTGCTGCGACTCTTCAGGATAGCCGTTTTTCTTTTACTATCTTTATTTTGGACCAACCGCCATGATTACCACCACAACCACAACATCAACCACCAACCACAACGCCGCTTCACCACAACCGCCACGACCTTCCCGTCACACCTCGCAACCGTAGCATCGCCACCGTTCTTGCCCCGCTGTGGGTACCGGTGTTGGACTCGTGCAGGGCGCACGTTGAACAGCGTGTACAAAATCACGGATTTTGTGCTTCAAAAACGGATCAAAAACGACACACGCCCACTTTTTGCCGTCCAATCGGTGAGCGAGGGGCGATTTGGCCCCGCCTCCAGAACGATCGATATATGCAAATTTGTGGATCAAAAAGCCTTCACGCCCACTTTTTCTCGGGCCAATGGGGAGCGAGGTGAAAGGTCAAAGGCGAAGCTACGGGGGGATAAAAGGACGGTGTTCGTCAGTCAGCAGAACGAGAAGGAGTCGGAACGGAGGGGACGTGTGTGGAAGTCTGGAGCCCGAAGCCTGCAGTAGCTGGAGAAGCTGAAGAGAGTCGAACGAGGAGAGCCCAAAGAAGAGTCCAGGGTGGAGAGTCCAGAGGCGGAGAGGCGGCAGCGGCGAAGGCAGACGAGGGGGTGCTCGCGTCGGTGCCAGGAGCTGCACGCCCGAGGGAGGCCGGTAGCGCGTCCTGGCCGAGGTGGAGACGCACACCAGGGGTAATAAAGATCCTCTATACCCCGAGCATCAACAACCCCCTCCTGTTTCCCCCCCGCGCTGAGATAGTGCGACCAAGGGGGCCCCTTTTCCCACCCCCTGCCAGGCACTGTCCGCGAGGCCCGCGGAGTGAGGCGCCATCGCCGCTCCGCGTCTCATCACCAGACGGGTAGGCGCGACCCGGTCTCGGCCTCAGGCCCGCCTCATTCTTGAGGTATTTCTTTTCCTTGGTTTTGGGTATGTGTTGTCGGCGCCGTCTGTGAAGTAGAATTGTATAAGTGTTGCCGTGTGCTCGGTAGTCGGTATTAGCTCTGCACTGTGTTTTCACTTTTATATTTGCTTTTTGTGTAAATGGAATTGTGTTTTCTTTTTTGTGTGCGCTTTTGGTGGAATTGTATTTGTGTGCTTCCCGTGTGCCGAGAATAAATGTGCTTTATTGTTGAACTGTTCTCCCGCTTCGCTTCGTCTTTTCCCCCATTGAACCCTCATCTTGCTTCACGTAAAGGGTTGGTAGTGGGCTGAATATGCCCGATAATTAATCGAACCGTCGAGGTCGACGATAACACCGCTCGGTTATTCTGATAGTACGGAACGGGTCGCTTAAGTGGCCCGTGTCCGAAGTCGACCTGCGGCGAGGTGCGATCGCCCGGTCTACCCTCCGCGTGGGTACTTAGGTAGGTCGAATTTGGCGAGCAACCCTATCCCACGCGGGGGCTGATTGGCTCGATCGCGGTGAGACCGAAAGGTCCACCCGTGACTGGTTCCCGGCGTTAGTCCGAGAGGGTCACGACTGGATTGTCCGTCCGGTGGGCGACGTGCCGCGATTCGAGTTACGTGGCCGTCGCACGCCGGCAGGCGCGAAATCCGCAACACTGGTGTCAGGTCGTGCGATACAAATTCATCGCCCTCCTCGCGGCACTGGTACCGGAGAACAGGAAAACGGGCTCTCCTGTCTCCGGCTAAATTCACGGGAATCGGTCCAGGGGTGAGAGAAGCGACCCCCGATTCCCTCCAAATTACGAGCGAGCAAATTAACCCTTCACGAGAAGCAAGATGGCGTCTCAAGGCGAGCGGGAGCCGGGGGTATTAGAAATGGATGTAGAATGTGGAGGATCCATGGTCCAGGATGGAATCCCTGAGCAGGAAATGTTGATTGTGCAGGAACACGGACTCGCCCAACTGAACCCAGGGCCCGAGGTGGGTGCGGCAGCGGCCGCGGTGTATGACACCTCCCCCCCCCTCTCCACCAAGACCCTTCCCCAACCCCTGCCGAAACGGCTCAGCTGAGTGCATCCGACATGGCCCAGCTATTCACCATGCTGGCACAAATGAATGCGGAAATAAAAAACGAAATGAAAGACATGAACAAGCAAATGAAAGAACTGTGGGGTGCGACGCAGAACATGGGCCGATGCCTGCAGGCGGGCATGAAGGCCGTGACAACGGAAATAATAGTGGAGACAAGGGAGGTAAAGGGTGAAGAGTTGGCAGTGACGGTAGCCGGGAAGGGAACGATAGAGGAGAGACTGCACGGTGAGGACGGGGTAAGTGACGCACACACACACACGGAGGTAGTGGAGGATAGTGAGGGTGAGCTGGCGGACTGGGTAGAGACCCAGTGCGAGCACCTGGATGGCCTCCTCCAGGAACGAGGGGAGGGAGTATGCCCCCTTGAGGCGAGTCACGACCAGGTGAGTTCGGTCGTGCTTTGCGAGGTTGAGAGGACGAGTGCTGCGAACGGGTGCACGGAGAGCTTGGGGGGTATAGAGGCCCCGGAGACCCTTGTGGGGACACAAATCCCCAGTGTAGTTGTCCCTGTGTGTGTGGTGGAAGGTGTGAGTGCGTCCCCGTGTGTGGAAGCGACCCCGTGTGTGAGTGGTGTGGTGGCGATGGTGCCAGAGTACGTGCTTCCCAGCACGCCGTGTGTGAGTGAGGCACGGAGTGTGAGTGAGGAACCGCGGGTTAGTGCCCCCGCGTGTGTGGGTGAGGCACCGTGTGTGGAAGAGACCGCGTGTGTGAGTGTCGCCGTGTGTATGAGTGAGGTACCGCGGGTGAGTTCATCGCCCTCCGTGTGTGGATGAGGCACATACCTCATCCCCCGCGTGTGTGGATGAGGCACGGAGTGCGAGTGAGGCACCGCGGGTGAGTGCCCCCGCACGCGTGAGTGAACGGCCGTGTGCAAGGTCGCTGTGTGCAAGGGAGACCGTGTGTGTGAGAGAGCGGTATGTGAGGGAGATGTCGGTTGGCATGCGGGAGCACGCAGCCGCGTCTCCCGGTGTGAATGTGATTGAGTGGACTGTGTGCGTCGTAACACGCAGGTGTGCGTGGGTGGAATGGAGGCGACGACGGCGACATGGGAGAAACGAAAGCCGAGTAGCGGCTGTAGTTGTTTCGGGGACCGTGCCGGGTTCGCCCAGCAGTGAGCACGCGGTTCGTGCTGTGCAACGCACGAGACCACCACGTGCTCGCTTGCGAGAGTGAAGTCCCGGTCCGGAAACGCACGCGGTGGATTTGCCGATCCCGCGGACGGACAAAGTTTAGGCAGGTAAATGGATTTGGACCGGACGGGTTCTCCACGCGATCGTGTGTGTTAAGCTCCAACGGGCAAAGCACATGTGTTCGCGTGGGGAACCCCTCGAGACGTGGGGCTTGTTTTTTTTATGCGCACGGTGACGTCATGGCTGCACGTGGGGTTGGAATCCGGCAGGAGGGGTATCTCTGCCGGATGGTCCCGTCCAAGGAGGGACGAGGAACACGTGCAGCTGCATGACGTCACGGGCAGGTGCAAAGTGCGCGAGCTCTGAGTTGCCGCGCAGGTGCTGCGCATGGGAAAAAAAAAAAAAAAGCAAGCCTCACTTTCGGGTGTACAGGATTCCTGGGCAAGGGGTGAAAGACCCCCTTACCCTGGGCACAGGATGGAAACTAGTTAGGGGGAAGGGTTAGCTTAGTTAGACCGACTTCATGGGGCAGGGGTAAGTCCTCATGGAGTCCGTGGAATGGATTAGTTAGAGGGATTGTAGCCAGATTTAGGTTGGGAAATAAAATGAGTTAGGAGACAGTGACAGACTTGTGAATGTGTAGTGGGGACGTAGCTTAGCTACGTAGTGTTAAATGGAACGTGCTATAGTTTAAGGGACGACGTGGGAGCACGAGTTAGTTAGGGGATGTAGTTAGGAGGATGGCAGAGTTCAGTGGTGTGTGTGTTGAAGAGTTGGTGAGTTGTGAGGTGAGTACTTGTTGAGTGAGTGAGGCCAGCGGGTCTGTGTGAGTGGAGTGAATGGGGAATGCATGGTGCGATGAGTGATTGGGGGGAGGAGTGACTCCCGCCCAAGGGACCCCGGGGTCAGAGTAAAGTGAGTTAGCTGGGTTAGTCAAATTGAAAAATGGAGGTCGTTTTGCTGTTGGTGGGAAAGTAGGCTCGAGACCCATTTGGAGGGGTGCAGGAGCCCTGTTGACGGGCTTGGGAGCGTGGCTGCGAAAGGTGAGTATCGCTGAGTGGGTACCCCGGGCACCAGGCTAGTCGGCCGCGGTAGGCCATGGGCCCATGGGGGGCCGGGATAGAGTAGTGGGCACGGGTGCGCCTGCTTGGTGCGGGGGCCCGGGCGCCATTAGCCGCGTGGGCAGTGTTGTGGGCACGGGTGACCCTCGGAAAGGGGCCCGGGAGGCCGGCCTGCCACGTGTGCGTTTCAGGGGAGGTGCCATGGGGGCACTCCCCGGTGTTAGGGAGCTGGTAGGCTCGGAGGCAGTGTAGTGCCCGGGGGTGCCATAGCGGGAGATTCGGCAGAGGGTCGTGCCTGCCAAAGGGAGCCACGTGTCCCAGCCAGGAGACCGTGTGAGGGCACGGAGAGAAAATTGGGGGGCGAGGCCCGAAATTGTGAGGACACCAACACAGGCGACGGGAATCTGGGTTGTTAGAACCAATAGTTTAAGCGAGAGGCGCTTGTTGAAAGCCCCGGGGTAGTTTAACAGTTAAATGGTTAGGGTAGATTAGGAGATGTACCCCTCCGCACCATCCATCCCCTCGCTGTCGTTGTGGGCCGCTGGACCCACTTGGTGTTAAGATCGCCGAACTCTGGGGAGGCCATTCTGAGGCTTGAATTGGGCCTCGACACAGGACGTTAGCTCTCCCTTGTTCCCCTCCGGGAAGGGAACGTAGGGGTTGGGAGTAGGCTAGGTGACAGGATAGGTTAGCCGAACAAGGACGATAAAGGGGGTTAGGGGACGATTTATAGTGGGGAAGTAAAAATAAAAACAACAAAAAAATAAGTTGGGGCTAAATTGGGGTTTGACAAATTAAGGGAGTGGGTATGTACAGTGACAGGCAAAGGCGATAGGTGGGAGGGAGACAGGTAGGTAGGTCCGAGCCCGCCTTCCAAGTGGCCAGCACCACCGCACTCCCTCCACCAACTTCCACTGACGGCAAAAGCTGGCCAGCTTCATCTGCTGGCTGTGTTACTGCAAGGCCTGTGCCGGCCAGTTCATCTGCTGGCTGTTTTTCTTCGAGGCCTGTGCCGGCCTGGTTCTGCGGGCTGAGTTTGCCTGCAGCGGCCTTCTTCTGCGGGCTGTGTTTGCCTGCTGCCTTTGCCATGCCATGCCCACTGCCCCTGTTCACCAGCCCCCGTTCAATTTTTGCTTTGCCCCCCCCCTGTTCATTCCCATGTGCGCCAGGATCAGAAAGCAACAGTTTGCAAGCTGCGCGAACTGCCCTGTTGGCAGCTACAACACGGGCCTGCAGTGGCGGCCCGTGCACAGTGTTTGTGTCCATCCATCCATTCGTTGTGCTCATTGCGTGTGCCACTTGAGCTGGCACGGAGACTACGTTGTGCAGCCCAAGCACCGTTGTGGTTCACTGCGTTCAGCTCAAAAGGGAAGGCCTTGGACTGCGTGTGAGCAGCCAGCCACGTTCCCTGTCACCTGCATTGTTTGAGCCAGAGACTGCATGTGGGCAGCCTGGCTCCCTGCTAACTGCTTTCTTTTTGCAGAGCTCAATGATCCTGGGCCATGGTTTAGTGTAAAATTTGTAAGTTAAGGTTAAGATGTACTGTAAATATGAGTGCGCCCCCGGCATGTCTGTCTAGCGCCGGCAATTTTATTTAAGTCGTCCGTGTGAGTGAGTTTGTTTAGGTAGTTACGCAGCCCTCAGGTTATTTATTTTGGGGACACGAATACCATGAATGTCGCACTCAGGGATCCGTAGGTAAAATGTACTAGGGGAAAACTACACATGATGGCACACGAAAATTTGACGACTCGGGACGAGTCTGTAAAAAGGGAAGGGGGTAGTGTTGTGGTTACCAGATTCGCAAACCACCATTCAGGTCCCTTCGGTGAGGTATCTCGGTAAGTGCATGTGTAGTTCGGCCCAAACCCGTTGTCTAGTGGGAATACATGTCATTTATACGTGCTGCGACTCTTCAGGATAGCCGTTTTTCTTTTACTATCTTTATTTTGGACCAACCGCCATGATTACCACCACAACCACAACATCAACCACCAACCACAACGCCGCTTCACCACAACCGCCACGACCTTCCCGTCACACCTCGCAACCGTAGCATCGCCACCGTTCTTGCCCCGCTGTGGGTACCGGTGTTGGACTCGTGCAGGGCGCACGTTGAACAGCGTGTACAAAATCACGGATTTTGTGCTTCAAAAACGGATCAAAAACGACACACGCCCACTTTTTGCCGTCCAATCGGTGAGCGAGGGGCGATTTGGCCCCGCCTCCAGAACGATCGATATATGCAAATTTGTGGATCAAAAAGCCTTCACGCCCACTTTTTCTCGGGCCAATGGGGAGCGAGGTGAAAGGTCAAAGGGAGGGGGTCAAAGGCGAAGCTACGGGGGGATAAAAGGACGGTGTTCGTCAGTCAGCAGAACGAGAAGGAGTCGGAACGGAGGGGACGTGTGTGGAAGTCTGGAGCCCGAAGCCTGCAGTAGCTGGAGAAGCTGAAGAGAGTCGAACGAGGAGAGCCCAAAGAAGAGTCCAGGGTGGAGAGTCCAGAGGCGGAGAGGCGGCAGCGGCGAAGGCAGACGAGGGGGTGCTCGCGTCGGTGCCAGGAGCTGCACGCCCGAGGGAGGCCGGCAGCGCGTCCTGGCCGAGGTGGAGACGCACACCAGGGGTAATAAAGATCCTCTATACCCCGAGCATCAACAACCCCCTCCTGTTTCCCCCCCGCGCTGAGATAGTGCGACCAAGGGGGCCCCTTTTCCCACCCCCTGCCAGGCACTGTCCGCGAGGCCCGCGGAGTGAGGCGCCATCGCCGCTCCGCGTCTCATCACCAGACGGGTAGGCGCGACCCGGTCTCGGCCTCAGGCCCGCCTCATTCTTGAGGTATTTCTTTTCCTTGGTTTTGGGTATGTGTTGTCGGCGCCGTCTGTGAAGTAGAATTGTATAAGTGTTGCCGTGTGCTCGGTAGTCGGTATTAGCTCTGCACTGTGTTTTCACTTTTATATTTGCTTTTTGTGTAAATGGAATTGTGTTTTCTTTTTTGTGTGTGCTTTTGGTGGAATTGTATTTGTGTGCTTCCCGTGTGCCGAGAATAAATGTGCTTTATTGTTGAACTGTTCTCCCGCTTCGCTTCGTCTTTTCCCCCATTGAACCCTCATCTTGCTTCACGTAAAGGGTTGGTAGTGGGCTGAATACGCCCGATAATTAATCGAACCGTCGAGGTCGACGATAACACCGCTCGGTTATTCTGATAGTACGGAACGGGTCGCTTAAGTGGCCCGTGTCCGAAGTCGACCTGCGGCGAGGTGCGATCGCCCGGTCTACCCTCCGCGTGGGTACTTAGGTAGGTCGAATTTGGCGAGCAACCCTATCCCACGCGGGGGCTGATTGGCTCGATCGCGGTGAGACCGAAAGGTCCACCCGTGACTGGTTCCCGGCGTTAGTCCGAGAGGGTCACGACTGGATTGTCCGTCCGGTGGGCGACGTGCCGCGATTCGAGTTACGTGGCCGTCGCACGCCGGCAGGCGCGAAATCCGCAACAATATATATATATATATATATATATATATATATATATATATATATATATATATATATATATATATATATATTTACAGTATATTGTTATGGATTTCAGAATCCGGTCTGATAAATGCATCCACACATCCAGGTCCTCAGACAGTTATTTCCTTAAATTCATGTTCAGATTAGCCCCATCCCCATGTCTAATGGGATTTTAAATGTGATGCATTAAGAAGGGTAAAGAATAGATCCCCTCTCTTATGGGAAGCTTTTTTCTTTACGACAGACACGTTTGCACACATTTCTTTCACGAGCTCTGACGCCCGCCCTTATTTTTCCTCAGCAACCTTTCCTCGCCCTTATTTTCGTTTTTTAAATTTTTTTTCTTATCATGGGGTAAGTGACAGTGACGGGGTAACATTACGCCCTCATGTATCTGCCAAACCGAAGGGGCGGGTGCGCTGTCAATCACCACCCTGGAGGTGCAAGGGCCACCGAGCCTTGCCACGAGTACACAAAGCCCGGTTAGGATGTAGCGTACATCCTCGCCTGGGGCAAAGGAGCATTAGTTAGGGGAAGGGTTTGGCGTTAGATAGACCAGCCTCATGGGGGCATGAGCAGTCCTCCATGGGGCCCGGGAACATCAGTTAGGGGGAATTTAGAAATGGATTAAAGACATGGAGAGACATGGAACGTGTAGTGAGGACGTCGCTTAGTGGTAGGGTTAATTGGAGTGTGCGTAGTATAAGGGAAGACGAGGGTGCACGAGTTAGTTAGGGGAAATTAGTTGGGTGATGCTGTGTTGGTGAGTGGAAATGTATTTGTGTGTGGTTGATGACATGAGTGTGAGGGCAGGGCAATGGCCAGTATGAGTGTGAGTAACGGAATACATGGTGTGAAGGATTGAATGGGGGGAGTGGATCCCACCCAAGGAAACCCAGGGGTTAGTTTAAAGTTAGCTATGGCAATGAGGTAAATTTACACATGGATATCGTTATGCAGTTGGAGTTGATTGTGGAAAGTTTTAAAAAACACAAAAACAAATTTTGTGTGTAGGGTGCAAGAGATAATGGACCGGCTGGGGGTGTGGCTTGTGAGTGTAGTGTTCGGATGAAGCAGGCACCAGGGGCTCGTTGGCCAGGTGAGGCCGTAGGTAGTTCCAGGGGGCCATTTGTGTATTCGTGGATGCTATGTACCCAAGGAGAGGGGCCTGATGTACCAGTGTAGTGTTCAATAGGACCGGGTGCCCGAGCAGCGGGACCCGGGCACCAAAATTACAAGTGGACATCGAGGGGGGAGTGCCAGTGAGGGCACCCCCCATGTTAGCGTGAGGAGCAGGCAAGCTCAGAGGCAGCTCCAGCGTCCCGGAGGTGCTAATGGTGAGTATGCAGGTGGGCAGACCTGCAAGTGGAGCCACAATACCCAGCCACGAAATTGTGCGATGGCACAGAAAGAAAATTTGGTGGGCAAGGCCCAAAATTGTAAGAGCACCAACACGTAGGCAATGGGAATTTGGGTTTTTAGAACCCCATAGTTTAACAAAGGCCTCTTGGCAGGGTATAACCCCGAGAACAGTTTAAAAGTGTCACAATAGTAGCGTAGTTAGTATTGAAGAAGACCCCTTCGCACCATCCACTGTCAGCATAATCGCCGGCTGGTGGACTTGCCCTCCTGTCGGACTTGAGAACGAGACTTGTCACGATGTAAATGTAGGATTGCATGTAGTTCAGCTCTCCCTTTCCAATGAACCTTGGGGGGATTGGGTACGAATTTGGCAATGGGAATAGTGGGATATAGGAGACGAGACGTAGTGGCGAATTGTAAAAGGAGGGGGGCTAGGGTAGTGTGTATGGGAAAGACGGATGGGTGTGTACGAGTAGGGCCAACCTCGAACTCTCTCTCCCGGCAACGAGTAGGGCCAACCTCGAACTCTCTCTACCGGCAACGAGTAGGGCCAACCTCGAACTCTCTCTCCCGGCACCATCGCCACTGCCCCAGGTATGTGCACACCAGGGACCGGTTGACCATGTTGGTCGGACCTGGTGTTTGGAATGACCTGGATTACCTTTTTTTTCTTTTCGTACTGTTGGCTGTTCGCCTTGCTGTTTTACTTTGTCTCGCCACTGTCCCAGGACCATCAAGGCTGTTCTGCATCAAGGCACCGCTCACCTTGCTGGAGCACCTGTTCTGCATCAAGGCATCACTCGCCTTGCTGGAGCACCTGTTCTACATCAAGGCATCACTCACCTCACTTCTCCATTTACTCCGTGACCTGTGTTCCACCCACACCTGTTCTGTGTACTGCTACTTGCTGCAGCCTCATGCCAGGTGACACCGTTCCCATTATCCTAGTGGTTTTGTTTATTTTCTTTTGTTTGAACGGCATTTACTGTAGCAGCATGCCACCACACTTATGGATTTCCCCTTTGTTGCAGCCCCCTTTGTACCAGTTCATTCCAGCTTCATACCAGCCACATACCAGGCTCATGCCACTTTGCTTCACCTTTGCCACTGCACAAACACAGCTCTGTAGAAGAAGTGGCTCTGTTCTTGTTGCTGCTGCTTCTTGACCATTTTTTTTTCGAAGGCCACAATGTTTCTGGCCTGGATGCCGGTCACTGGCCTGCCGGTTTATTTTGTTAGGTGTGCTGGTGAAGAGCATGAAGGTGGCAAGAATCAGCAGGTGTTCTTCCTCCTCTCCACAATTTTTCTTCTGAATTTCTCGAGGTCCTGGGTCAGAAATTATACACAGTTGTTTAGTTGTGCAGATTATTAAAGCCTACCGGTTGTGTGTTGTAGTTTCAAAAATTCCGGCAATTTCGGTGTTGCATTAGGTTGTCTGTGTGAGTCCGTTAGGTAGTTCCCAACACATCAGGTGGGACATATCTAGTTTAAATTGTCGCACACACTAAAGGGTAGAGTTAAAATGTAACAGGTAGGGGGTAACTTCACCTGCATGTCACACAGAAGTGCTAATTGCAATGTTATAATTTTTCTTAAACTTATGTCACCAGCTGTTGGACGACTCGACACGAGTCTGGGATAGGGAAGGGGGGTAGTGTCACGGATTTCAGAATCCGGTCTGATGGATGCATCCACACATCTAGGTCCTCAGACAGTTATTTCCTTAAATGCATGTTCAGATTAGCCCCATCCCCATGTCTAATGGTATTTTAAATGTGATGCGTTGAGAAGTGTAAAGAATAGATACCCCCTCTCTTATGGGAATCTTTTTTCTTTACGACAGACAGGTTTACACACATTTCTTTCACGAGCTCTGATGCCCACTCTTATTTTTCCTCAGCAACGTTCTTTCTTGAGCTTTGACGCGCGCTCTTATTTTTCCTCAGCAATGTTCTTTCACGAGCGCCGACGCCCGCCTTTTTGAGAGTGCACAGGTCGTCATGGTAACCATGCGCAAGTGGGGCGGGGTGAGCTTGAGGCGGACTGCGCCCGCTGAGATGGCCCGCAGATATAAAACGAATTGGAGGTCCGTTCTGAGGCGAGAGAAATGAGGAAAAGGGCGAGACAAGTGAAAGGAAAAGGGAGAGAGAAGTAAGAGCAGAGAGGAAAAGAATGAGAAAGAAAGCCAGAGAGGAAAAGGAGAAGAAAGCGAGAGGGCAAGCGAGCCAAAAATAAAACGAGAGAAGTAAGCACGAGAAGCGAGCAAGAAGCTGGTGAAAGCGCGCAAAAGAGGAGAAGAAAGCGAGCGTGTGGGTGTCTGACCAGCACCAACGATGAAACAATTCGTCCTTCCAGTGTTTTAGCAAGGGAGCGTGTGGTGCGCGTGTGGGTGTGAGCAGCGCCGATGGCGAGTGAGGCACGGGTCGGTCACCGACAAGTGAGGCGTGGGTCAGTCACCAACGGACCGTGTGGGTCACTGGACGTCACCAGTTTCGTGAAGTGTGAGGAACTGCCCGTGTCGCAGCACCAGGGTCTAAACCCGCGACAGACGATCTCGGTGCCCTCCCAAACATTGACTGGCATTCAAGGCTGTTCGCGAGAGGGTGCACGGCAAGGCTGGATGCTGGTGACGGATGTGACATGCACGCACACATTTCAGGATGTTTTCAATTCACAGATGACTACTTTCTGGTGAGCGAGACGATTCTTCTCCCCCCCCCCACCTCCCCGAATGATCTGTTGGGTACCCTTGTCTGTGTTTAGCTGTAAGTCAACCCCCCGATAAGGATCTGCTGCCATAGTTGTTCTCTCGTTATCTTATCCAGTCGCTACCAGGTGAGCGCCCAGGGGTATTGCCCTTATGTTTGTTCCACTGATGTTGAAAGTAAAATAATACAAAGAGGCGCTACCTATTACATATGAGCGACCTATTTATTACATCTGCACGGAGAAGTGTGGGGAGACGGAAAAAAAATTGAGAAAAGTCAATATTGCAAATCGAAAAGAAAGGAGAGACCATGGTAAGAAGATGGAGAGTAAAATAGTGGATGAGAAGGATTGGGAGAGGAGGCGAGGGGCAGTGCAGGAAGAGAAAGAAGATACGAGTAAGGAGAGGAGAGGGAATGAGCATGTACTGTACATGACATAAATGCAGAAAGAGTTGTTTGTGGGTTAAAATGGCAGTTACAGATGTGGATGAGTCTTGAAGATCACATTTGATCAACTCCATTATTTTATACTAACCATGTTCTCTGGATCTTGCAAGATGTCTATCAAAGCAGGATGGTTGTAGCCTGAAAAACAAAGCAGTACAGCCTTTATTATAAAAACAGACACCATATTAGCCAGAAGAAAGCTAATTTCATTCTTTGTCTTGGACACTTTAAAAAAAAAAGTCATTATTTAACCATGTTCACAGCATCAATTGTATTTTTCATTGGAGTCCCAGCAGTCTACAATATAGCCCAAGATACAATATAGATCCCAAGTTAAAATGCATTGCAGTATTGACATACCTAGTAGTTGGTGACAAGCAGTAAATGAAACAAACAGAGAGTGGTGCTAGTGGACTACATTTTCTTAATGAACTTCAGGCTTATTGAGAACAAGCAAATACCACCCGTCACTTTGCTGACGGGGATGCTAAAGGGGAGATGGGGAGTAAAAGACGGAGGAGAGAGAGAGAGAGAGAGAGAGAGAGAGAGAGAGAGAGAGAGAGAGAGAGAGAGAGAGAGAGAGAGAGAGAGAGAGAGAGAGAGAGAGAGAGAGAGAGATATATGGGAGTGGGGAGAGAGAAGAGGGCTGCGGGAGAGAGAGAGAGGAGGGGGTGGAGTGAGGAGGGAGGGGGACCGAGGAGGGTTTGGGGATTGAGGAAGGAGGAGAGAGTGAGGAGGGGAGGGGGTGAGGAAGGAGGGAGAGCGAGGATGGGGGGTGGGAGTGAGGCGGGGTGGGGAAGGAAGCATGAGGGGAGGGCAAGGTAGGGCAATGTGAGGGGAAGGTCCATATGGACATGACCACCATTCGGACACATGCGGAGATAACCACCGTCCAGATACGTGCGGAGATAACCACCGTCCGGACAGGTGCAGTGATAACCACCGTCCGGACAGGTGCACAGATAACCACCGTCCAGACACGTGTGGAGAGAGAGAGAGAGAGAGAGAGAGAGAGAGAGAGAGAGAGAGAGAGAGAGAGAGAGAGAGAGAGAGAGAGAGAGAGAGAGGCGGGGGGGGAGGAGATGGAGAGGGGGATGGGGTGGGGAGAAACGGAGAGGGGGATGGGAGAGAGAGAGGTGTGGGAGGAGGGTGATGCACTGTATTAAGAGAGGGTGCTTGGCCATTAAATGTTAGAACCTCCACGACCCATCATCATCATCTTAAGACAAGGGATTAAACTTTGCCACCACAGCGCCCATAACCAAGCGTGCAGGCATGAACACACACCCACGAAGAGTCCCTTTGCAGATCCAAATGTACCCATATGTACCACGTCCGTGTGTGCTGTCTGCATACCTCTACTTTGTATCAACTGCCTACTGTACATGCCAATTGGAACACGAACTGTACCACTATCGACTGTAGTAATGTAGGATTCTCGGCAAGTGGCTTAAGCACTCAAGCAAGCACTCCAATTTAATGGTTGATAAGAAACGGCTGGCTTGTCAAGTGATTACAAGCTGATTGGTAATGGCACATACCCGCAAAGAACTAAACAAACATCGCCGATTGCTTAACATTTTCAGATTTCACTCCAGATTTCGAGTTATTTCGTCCACATGA
>NC_140968.1:13719273-13734273 GCF_056783735.1 Eptatretus burgeri
TGCTGGTACTTGACAGCTTCAAGAAGGAGCTCCATATTGTCATATGACTCCTTAAAATGAACCGAGTGGCCAATGGGAATAAATACCCCAGCATTCCCATGAAATTATTCTTCTGTAGTATAAAATAAAGATTCAAAACCCAGCTACTTTATATAAAAGTATCATCCTACCAGATAATTGTAGAGCAGCACTAACCACCCTCTCTCACTACCAGTAAGCTACTGGCGTTCCCAGCCGCACAATGCACATGTTTGACCTACGGAGTTTTTTGGATGACGCAAATAGCGTCATCGGCTTGCCAAAGTGTTAATTTGAGTTCAGCATCCCTAAATTAGTCTAAAACACCTATTTATGTCGTGTATTACTGAAATATTTAGATATTTTTGGGTCTAGGGCTATATGTATACATGTACGTACATGTATATCTCAAAAACTAGAGGTGATGAGTGAAAATGGATTTCGTATCTGAAATCAGCACCCCAAAATTAGGTTAGAACACCTATTTTCATGCATGCCTAAATTTCTTTGTAAACCAGTGTTATAGAAAGGTGAATAAATAGCGTTTGGATTTTATAAATAATCATTACATCGATGTTATAATTTACAAATGAAGAAAATGACTGAAGTCATTGAAGAAAAATACAAGAAAAGAGTAAAGGAGATGTAAAGGAGGGGTGGGGGGGGGTAGGAGTACTCCCCCAATGACCCATCATCCACCCCCTCATCCCACCCCCTCCCCTCCTCGTGTGTGTGTGGGGAAGGGTGGGGGGTGGGATGAGGGGGGTGGTGGGTCAAAGGTGGGGACGCACAGGGGGGGTTGAGGGGGGTGGATGGGGCTTGTGTGGGCGAGTCTGTAACCGGGATCACTGAGAGCACCTATCAGTTGTGTGATACATTTTCGGAACAGTGCGAATGTTGGAAGAGTGCGAACGCTGATTTTCTTGAATCCTGATTTAGCGCGACCCAGCTTTTTTTTTTCGCGATGACATTTTATGGACGTCAACGATCCCGTTATAATGGGGCCACACTGTAGTTATTATCATTATCAAGTAGTATGTACTGTACATAATTGTATGTGCTATACTTCACATTTATATGACTGGCAGCGCTATGACATCACTAGGCGATAGGAATTTTTCAGCTCCATTATAATCTTATGGGACCACTGTTGTGTATGCGGTCCGTCGTTGACCGAAATGTCGTAATGCGGCGCATGACTGTATATATATATATATATATATATATATATATATATATATATATATATATATATATATATATATATATATATATATATATATATTATATTGTTGCGGATTCGCGCCTGCCGGCGTGCGGACGGCCACGTAACTCGAATCGCGGAACGTCGCCCACCGGACGGACAATCCCGTCGTGACCCTCTCGGACTAACGCCGGGAACTAGTCACGGGTGGGCCTTTCGGCCTCACCACGATCGTGCCAATCAGCCCCCCGCGTGGGATAGGGTTGCTCGCCAAATTCGACCTACCTAAGTACCCACACGGAGGATAGACCGGGCGATCGCACCTCGCCGCAGGTCGACTTCGGACACGGGCCACTTTAAGTGACCCGTTCCGTACTATCGGGATAACCGAGCGGTTATCATCAACCCCGACGGTTCGATTAATTATCGGGCGTTTTAGCCCACGACCAACCCTTTACGTGAAGTAAGATGGAGATTCAATTAGAGAAAAGACGAAGCGAAACGGGAAAAACAGTTTAACATAGAGCACATTTATTTCGCGATGGCACACGGATAGCACACATATACAATTATACACCAAAAGCAAATGTAAAAGAAGAAGAAACACACAATAATGCACAAAAAGCAAATGTAAAAGCAAAACACAATGCAGTTCTACCACCGACTACCGAGCACACGGCAACACTTATACAGTTTTACTTCACAGACGGCGCCGACAACACATATACTCAAAGCAAAAGAAAAAGGGACCACCCTCCACGATGAGGGGGGCAGACGGGCCTGGGGCCGAGACCGCGTCGAGCCTACCCGTCTGGTGATGAGCCGCAAAATGGTGGTGGCGCCCCGACTCCTCGGGCCTCGCGGACAGTGTCTGGAATGGGGTGGGAACGGGGCCCCCTTCTCGCACTATCTCAGCGCGGGGGGGAAACAGGAGGGGGTTGTTGATGCTCGGGGGGATGAGGATATCTCGCTGGTTCGGGTCCCGCGACGAGCGTCTCCACCGCGACCTCGGTCGCGTTATCGGCCTCCCCTCTCCGCAGCTCCCCGACTGACACGAGCGCCCCCTCGACTGCCTTCGCCGCCGCCACCTCTCCAACTCTCCCACTCTCCACAGCTCCGTCCAACTGCTTTCTCCGACTCTTCTCTTGACTGGCTCTTCCCAACTCAACTCCACTGCCGGCGAGCGAACGCGGCCCTTTATAGCCCCCGGGGCCTCGCTCCTTCACCTTCGACCCTTTACCTCTGGCTGGCTCCCCATTGGACAGAGGAAAAGTGGGCGTGAATGCTTTTTGATCCATGAATCTGCATATAGCGATATTACTCCAACGCACCTGGAGGCGGGGCCAAATCGCCCCATGCTCGCTGATAGGACGGAACAGAAGTGGGCGCGAGTTGTTTTTGATCCGATTTCTTCGGAAAGGCTGGTGTTTCTGCACCCGCTGCTCGGTGCGCGCCCTGCACGAGTCCAGTATCGGTGCCCACAAGCGGCGCGGGAATGACGGTGATGCGATGGTTGCGAGAGCGAGATGTGACGGCAAGGGTCGTGGCTGTTGGCGTTGTTGTTGTCGTGAAGCGGCGTTGCGGCTGGTGGTTGTTGTGTGATGGCTGTTGAGACGTGGTTGGTGGTGGTAGTAATGGTAGTAATGGCGGCTGGTCCAAAATAAAGATAGTAAAAGAAAAACGGCTATCTAAAAGGGTCGCAGCCCGCATGAATGACATTTATTCCCTCTAAACAACGGGTTTGGGCCTAACTACACATATACTTACAGAGATATCTCACCTAAGGGACCTGAATGGTGGTTTGCGAATTTCATCAACCACAACAATATATATATACATATATATATATATATATATATATATATATATATATATATATATATATATATATACATATATACATATACATATATACATACATATATACATACATATATACATACATATATACATACATATATACATACATATATACATACATATATACATACATATATACATACATATATATATACATATATATATATATATATATATATATATATATATATATATATATATATATATATATATATATATATATATATATACACATACACATACACATATATATATACATATATACATATATATATATACATATACATATACATATATCTTCTTCTTCTTCTCCTTTCGGCTGCTCCCGTTAGGGGTCGCCACAGCGGATCATCCGATCCGCATAGTGATTTGGCACATGTTTTACGCCGGATGCCCTTCCTGACGCAATATATATATATATATATATATATATATATATATATATATATATATATATATATATATATATATATATATATATATATATATATATATATATATATATATATATATATATATATATATATATATATATATATATATATATATATATATATATATATATATATATATATATATATAGTTACGGATTCGCCCCGCCGGCGTGCTGACGGCCACGTAACTCGAATCGCGGCACGTCGCCCACCGGACGGACAATCCAGTCGTGATCCTCTCGGACTAACGCCGGGAACCAGTCACGGGTGGACCTTTCGGTCTCACCGCGATCGAGCCAATCGGCCCCCGCGTGGGATAGGGTTGCTCGCCAAATTCGACCTACCTAAGTACCCACACGGAGGGGAGACCGGGCGATCGCACCTCGCCGCAGGTCGACTTCGGACACGGGCCACTTAAGCGACCAGTTCCGTACTATTGGGATAACCGAGCGGTGTTATTTGTCGGCCTCGACGGTTCGATTAATTATCGGTCGTCTTAGCCCAGGACCAACCCTTTACGTGAAGCAAGATGGGGATTCAATGAAAGAAATGACGAAGCGAAGCGGGAAAACAGTTCAATAATAAGCACATTTATTTTGCGGCACACGGGAAGCACACATATACAATTCCACCAAAAGCACATGGAAAAGAAGAAGAAACACAATGCAATTTTACACAAAAAGCAAATGTAAAAGAGAAGACACAATGCAGAGCTATCCGACTACCGAGCACACGGCAACACTTATACAATTTTACTTCACAGACGGCGCCGACAACACATATTCCCAAAGCAAAAGAAAAGAGAACCACCCTCCAGGATGAGGGGGTAGGCGGGCCTGGGGCCGAGACCGTGTCGGGCCTACCCGTCTGATGATGAGACGCGGAGCGGCGGTGGTGCCTCAACTCCGCGGGCCTCGCGGACAGTGTCTGGTAGGGGGTGGGAAGGGGGCCCCCTTTTGTCGCACTATCTCAGCGCGGGGGGGAAACAGGAGGGGTTGCTGATGCTCGGGGGAAGGAGGACTTTTATTGTCTCGGGTCCCGCGACGAGCGTCTCCACCTCGACCAGGTCGCGCCGTCGGCCTCCCGCCTTCAGCTCCCGGCACCGACGCGAGCACCCCCTCGTCCGTCTTCGCCGCCGCCACCTCTCCACAGCTCCGCCGACAACTCGTTCCAACGCACAGCTCGTTCCAACGCGCAACTTCCTTCCAGCTCCACCGACGACTCTCTTGAACTCCGAACTCTTCGTTCCAACGCACACCACCTTTCTGACGAACGCAGCCGCTTATATAAGCCCCGTGGCTTCGCCTTTGACCCCCTGCCTTCGACCTTTCACCTCGCTCCCCATTGGCCCGAGAAAAAGTGGGCGTGAATGCTTTTTGATCCATGAATTTGCATATAGCGACCGCCCTCCAACGCCCTGGAGGCGGGGCCAAATCGCCCCTCGCTCACCGATTGGACGGAACAAAAGTGGGCGTGAGTCGTTTTTGATCCGTTTTTCTGCGGAAAGTCCGTGATGTTTTGTACACGCTGTTCGGTGCGCGCCCTGCACGAGTCCAGTACCGGTACCCACAAGCGGCGCAAGAACGGTGGCGATGCGACGGTTGCGAGGTGTGACGGTAAAGGTCGTGGCTGTTGTGGTGAAGCGGCGTTGTGGTGGGTGGTTGATGTTGTGATGACTGTTGAGACGTGGTTGGTGGTGGTAGAGATGGTGGCTGGTCCAAAATAAAGATAGTAAAAGAAAAACGGCTATCCTGAAGAGTCGCAGCACGCATGAATGACATTTATTCCCTCAAGACAACGGGTTTGGGCCTAACTACACATATACTTACCGAGATATCTCACCGAAGGGACCTGAATGGTGGTTTGCGAATTTGGTCAACCACAACACTACCCCCTCCCCTTTTTACAGACTCGTCCCGAGTCGTCAAATTTTCGTGTGCCATCATGTGTAGTTTTCCCCTAGTACATTTTACCTACGGATCCCTGAGTGCGACATTCATGGTATTCGTGTCCCCAAAATAAATAACCTAAGGGCTGCGTAACTACCGAAACAAACTCACTCACACGGACGACTTAAATAAAATTGCCGGCGCTAGGACAGACATGCCGGGGGCGCACTCATATTTACAGTACATCTTAACCTTAACTTACAAATTTTACACTAAACCATGGCCCAGGATCACTGAACTCTGCAAAAAGAAAGCAGTTAGCAGGGAGCCAGGCTGCTCGCATGCAGTCTCTGGCTCAAAACAATGCAGGTGACAGGGAACGTGGCCGGCTGCTCACACGCAGTCCAGTGCCTTCCCTTTTGGACTGAACGCAGTGAACCACAACGGTGCATGGGCTGCACAAACGTAGTCTCCGTGCCAGCTCAAGTGGCACACGCAATGAACACAACGAATGGATGGATGGATGCAAACACGGTGCACGGGCCGCCACTGCAGGCCCGTGTTGTAGCTGCCAACAGGGCAGTTCTCGCAGCTTGCAAACTGTTGCCTTGCGGATCCTGGCGCACATGGAAATGAACAGGGGGGGGGGGGCAAAGCAAAAATTGAACGGGGCTGGTGAACGTGGGCAGTGGGCATGGCATGGCAAAGGCAGCAGGCAAACACAGCCCGCAGAAGAAGGCCGCTGCAGGCAAACACAGCCGGCAGATGAACTGGCCGGCACAGGCCTTGAAGAAAAACAGCCAGCAGATGAAGTGGCCGGCACAGGCCTTGAAGCAAAACACGGCCAGCCGATGGCACAGGCCTTGCAGCAAAACAACAGCTGCCGATGAAGTTGGCCGGCCTCCGCCTTGAAGCAAAACACAGCCAGCCGATGGCACAGGCCTTGCAGCAAAACAACAGCTGCCGATGAAGTGGGCCGGCCTTTGCCTTGCAGCAACGCAGCCAGCAGATGAAGCTGGCCAGCCTTTGCCGTTCAGTGGAGGTTGGTGGAGGGAGTGCGGTGGTGCTGGCCACTTGGAAGGCGGGCTCGGACCTACCTACCTGTCTCCCTCCCACCTATCGCCTTTGCCTGTCACTGTACATACCCACTCCCTTAATTTGTCAAACCCCAATTTAGCCCCAACTTATTTTTTTTATTTTTACTTTCCCACTATAAATCGTCCCCTAACCCCCTTTATCGTCCTTGTTCGGCTAACCTATCCTGTCACCTAGCCTACTCCCAACCCCTACGTTCCCTTCCCGGAGGGGAATAAGGGAGAGCTAACGTCCTGTGTCGAGGCCCAACGAAGCCTCAGGATGGCCTCCCCAGAGTTCGGCGATCTAACCCAAAGTGGGTCCAGCGGCCCACAACGAGAGCGAGGGGATGGATGGTGCGGAGGGTACATCTCCTAATCTACCCTAACCATTTAACTGTTAAACTACCCCGGGGCTTTCAACAAGCGCCTCTCGCTTAAACTATTGGTTCTAACAACCCAGATTCCCGTCGCCTGTGTTGGTGTCCTCACAATTTCGGGCCTCGCCCCCCAATTTTCTCTCCGTGCCCTCACACGGTCTCCTGACTGGGACACGTGGCTCTCTTTGGCAGGCACGACCCTCTGCCGAATCTCCCGCTATGGCACCCCCGGGCACTACACTGCCTCCGAGCCTACCAGCTCCCTAACACCGGGGAGTGCCCCCCATGGCACCTCCCCTGAAACGCACACGTGGCAGGCTGGCTTCCCAGGCCCCTTTCCGAGGGTCACCCGTGCCCACAACACTGCCCACGCGGCTAATGGCGCCCCGGGCCCCCGCACCAAGCAGGCGCACCCGTGCCCACTACGCTATCCCGGCCCCCCATGGGCCCTTGGCCTACCACGGCCGACTAGCCTGGTGCCCGGGGTACCCACTCAGCGATACTCACTTTTCGCAGCCACGCTCCCAGCCTGTCAACAGGGCTCCTGCACCCCTCCAAATGGGTATCGAGCCTACATTCCCACCAACAACAAAACGACTTCCATTTTGTAAATTTGACTAACCCCCTAACTCACTCTACACTGACCCCGGGGTCCCTTGGGCGGGAGTCACTCCTCCCCCCAATCACTCATCGCACCATGCATTCCCCATTCGCTCCATACACACAGACCCGCTGGCCTCACTCACTCACCAAGCACATTCTTCCACTTCACTCACCAACTCTTCAATACACTCACCGCTGAACTCTGCCATCCTTCTATCTACCTCCCCTAACTAACTCGTGCTCCCACGTCGTCCCTTAAACTAGTAGCACGTTCCTTTTAACACTACGTAGCTAAACTACGTCCCCTCTACACATTCACAAGTCTGTCTCTGTCTCCAAAATAATCCCATTAATCAATTTCCCAACCTAAATCTGGCTACAATCCCTCTAACTAAGCCATTCCACGGGCCCCATGAGGACTTACCCCTGCCCCATGGAGTCGGTCTAGCTAAGCTAACCCTTCCCCCTAACTAGTTTCCATCCTGTGCCCAGGATCAAGGGGGTCTTCCACCCCTTGCCCGGGAATCCTGTGCACCCGAAAGTGAGGCTTGCTTTTCCTTTTTTTTTTTTTTTTTACATGCGCAGCACCAGCGCGGCAACTCGCGCACTTTACACCTGCCCGTGACGTCATGCAGCTGCACGTGTTCCTCGTCCCTCCTTGGACGGTACTATCCGGCAGGGATACCCCTGCTGCCGGATTCCAACCCCACGTGCAGCCATGACGTCACCGTGCGCATAAAAAAAACACAAGCCCCACGTCTCGAGGGGTTCCCCACGCGAACACATGTGCTTTGCCCGTTGGAGCTTAACACACACGATCGCGTGGAGAACCCGTCCGGTCCAAATCCGTAATCCTGCCTAAACTTTGTCCGTCCGCGGGATCGGCAAATCCACCGCTGGCGTTTCCGGACCGGGACTTCACTCTCGCAAGCGAGCACGTAGGGGCCTCGTGCGTTGCACAGCACGGACCTCGTGGTCACTGCTGGGTGAACCCGGCACGGTCCCCGAAACAACTACAGCCGCTACTCGGCTTTCTTTCTTCTGTCGCCGTCGTAGTCTCCACTCCACCCACGCACACCTGCGTGTTACGACGTTCACAGTCCATTCCATCACATTCACACCGGGAGACGCGGCTGCGTGCTCCCGCATGCCAACCGACATCTCCCTCACAAACCGCTCTCTCACACACACGGTCTCCCTTGCACACAGCGACCTTGCACACGGCCGTTCACTCACGCATGCTACCTCTCTCGCACACGTGGCTCCACGCACTCGCGGCCTTTCACTCACTCGTAGTGCCTCACTCACACACGCGGGGGCACTCACCCGCGGTGCCTCATCCACACACCGTGCCTCACTCACACACGCGGGGGCACTCACCCGCGGTGTTTCATCCACACACGGTGCCTCACTCACACACGCGGGGGCACTCACCCGCGGTGTTTCATCCACACACGGCGTGCTGGGAAGCACACACTCCGGCACACTCGCCACCACACCACTCACACGTGGTGCTCCATTCATACTGGCCGTTTCATCCACACACACGGCCTCACTCACACACGGTGCCTCACCCACACACGGCGACGCACTCACGCCTTGCACCACACACACAGGGACAACTACACTGGGGATTCGTGTCCCCACAAGGGTCTCCGGGGCCTCTATACCCCCCAAGCTCTCCGTGCACCTGTCCACAGCACCCGTCCCCTCAACCTCGCAAAGCACGACCGAACTCACCTGGTCGTGACTCGCATCAAGGGGGCATACTCCCTCCCCTCGTTCCTGGAGGAGGCCAACCAGCTGCTCGCACCGGGCCTCCACCCAGTCCGCCAGCTCCCCCTCATGGTCCTCCACTACCTCTGTGTGTGTGTTCGTCTCTAACCTTGTCCAATCCATGCAGTCTCTCCTCTATTTTTTCTGTCTCCCGTGTCTCTATACATTTATAAGTTTCTGTTGTCCCCTCCTGTCTATTAGTCTCCGCTTCTTCCTGGCGTCTTTCCCTTATCTTTATGTAGGTCAACCTTGCTTTCTCTTTAAGTCGCTCCCGTCCTTCCCTGTTTTTCACTCCTTGCTCTTTCACGATCTCCGCGTACCTCATCCTTGCTTTCCGTATTAATTGTTCTTTTCTCTCCCTCGCAATTACTTTCACCTCGTCTCTTGTCTCCCGAATTACTTTTTCCTTACCCGCCTCCACCGCGGGCCCGACAGCCGTTGCACCCCCTTCCAGCTCGTTCGCTCCCACACGTGGAGTCGCCATTCCCAGCTCCCTGGTCACGGCCTTCATGCCCGCCTGCAGGCATCGGCCCATGTTCTGTGTCTCACCCCGGAGCTTTTTCATTTCCTCCTTCATGTTTGCTTCCATTCCGTTTATTTGCTTGTTCATTTCGTTTTTCATTTCATTTGTATTTGTATCCATCTTTTCGTTCATTCCTTTCATTTCGCTTGTCATTGCCGCCAGCATGGCGCATAGCTGGGCCATGTCGGGTGCGCTTGAGTGAGCCGTTTCGGCAGGGGTCGGGAGGTTTTGGTGGAGAGGGGGAGGGGAGGTGTCATACACCGCGGCCGCTGCCGCACCCATTTCGGCCTCTGGGTTCAGTTGGGCGAGTTCGTTTTCCTGTACAATTAACATTTCCTGCACGGGTATTTCATCCTGAGCCATGGATTCTACACATTCTACATCCATTTCTAATACCCCCGGCTCCCGCTCTTCATTGAATCCCCATCTTGCTTCACGTAAAGGGTTGGTCCTGGGCTGAGACGCCCGATAATTAATCGAACCGTCGAGGCCGACGAATAACACCGCTCGGTTATCCCGATAGTACGGAACGGGTCGCTTAAGTGGCCCGTGTCCGAAGTCGACCTGCGGCGAGGTGCGATCGCCCGGTCTCCCCTCCGTGTGGGTACTTAGGTAGGTCGAATTTGGCGAGCAACCCTATCGGCTCGATCGCGGTGAGACCGAAAGGCCCACCCGTGACTAGTTCCCGGCGTTAGTCCGAGAGGGTCACGACTGGATTGTCCGTCCGGTGGGGGACGTGCCGCGATTCGAGTTACGAGCCTGTTTGCACGCCGGCGGGCGCGAATCCGCAACAATATATATATATATATATATATATATATATATATATATATATATATATATATATATATATATATGTTGTTCATCTTTCGGCTGCTCCCGTTAGGGTTCGCCACAGCGGATCATCCGTTATGATCCGCATAGTGATTTGGCACATGTTTTACGCCGGATGCCCTTCCTGACGCAACCCTGTTCACCTCTTACGACACAGGGATATGGTACACCTATTTTAACCGGGGTATACACCGGCCCAGTACACTGGTACTCATTTCGCCGACCTCAGAAGGATGACAGGCTGAGTCAACCCCCTGGTGTATTAATTCAGTGGCCCAACGGGGCTTGAACTCGGGACCTTTTGGATCCCAAGCCGCTGCCCTAACCACTGCGCCAACACCAGGCTCATATATATATATATATATATATATATATATATATATATATATATATATATACATACACACACACAAGCCGGTAGGCGACATGGGTGGTAACGATATAATTGCATACTAGTCATACAGTTTTTGACGGATTGGGCTGAAAATTTTTGACAGAGGTTGATTATAGTGCACATAAAAAGCCTGGAAGCCCATTTTTTATTTTGGAAAAAAAAAAAAATCGGCTTGTCACGAGCATCGGCTTGTCACGAGCCACATTCGTGCCTTTGACACTTTCCTCTTGTCCATGAAACATCACCAAGTACTCTGTGTCTTGTCTGCATGCCATCCGTGTCTTGTTTGCATGTCGTCTAAGGTTTATCTCATTAGAGTTCCCTTCGAAACCCGTAATCCGTAGCTCCCTAGTTAAGAACGGGTTATAGATTAATTATAACATTGCCGTGAATGCTTTGCTTGTGTCGTGTTTCCCGCTGTCCCCAATAAATCTGGCTGATTCGTATGAAGTTGCCGCTTTGAATTTTTTTAGGATTTTTCTAAAATTTCAAAGTCCCGTTGCTTGGCAACGGTGGTGTACATAGCAATGGTGCTCAAAAGCATAGAACTAGATCCTGGTATGAACCTACCTGTCAAGTTTCATTAAAATCGGTCGACTCCTCTGGCCTCCAGAGCTGTCCATTACATACAAACAAACAAACAAACAAACAAACAAAAAAATGACGGTATATAGACACCCTATTTTTGAAGGACTACCATTTGAAAAATAAAACCTAAATCAAAAATCGGCTCAAGTAAAATTTTCTAAATATCTCGAAGTGTTTAATTCCAAAGTCTCCTTTCTCCACATTCAAAACTGTAGGACAAGTATTGAATACCGTTTGGGGTCTTAAAACGCGGTTTTTTGGCCGCTGCATAGCAACGGGTGGTTGCTTAGCAATGAAACTCAAACGCGCACACTCCCATCCCATATGGCACCTGTTCGCCAAGTTTCATCGAAATCGGTTTGCTGGTTTGTGCTGTGGAGCCTCGCGTTGCAGACAGACACACACACACACACACACACACACACACACACACACACACACACACACACACACACACACACACACACACACACACACACACACACACACACACACACACACACACGGAAAACCCGGCAATAAGGGTACTCTAGCGACAACCCAATATATATTGTTGCGGAAATGGCCCTTCGTGTGTTATTAAATATAGGATTAGCCCAGATCCCCCATTAAATGCATGTTTAGCCAGGTTGTTCGGTAAATCGACGCTACATGTGTGTCGGGAGGTGTAAGAGGCTGTTCATCGTTGGTACATTGTTGGTGGACCGTGAGGTTCTTCTTCTTCCTTCCTCTCTCCGGAAAATAGTCCCCGCCCAGCGCTCTGAGGGGGAGTGGCCTAGAGAAGCGAGCGCCAGGAAGAGAAGGTGGAACTGAGAGCACGGAGGTCAGTCTGCGATCGGAAGAAGGTGGGACTGAGAGCGCCTTGACACGCGCGATCGGCTTTTCGTGAGGAGCGAGCCGAAAGAAAGTCAGGGAAAGGACTGCATGAGGTCTGTCTGCCATCGGCTGGAAGAGAAACGACTCGTGGGAGTCATGATCTGCTGTGTAAGGGATGGCTGTGTCTGTCTGCGATCTGCTTCGTAAAAGAGGCAAGAGAAACGACTAGTGGGAGTCGGCGATCGACTTTTATGAGGAGGACATCGACAGGTTCATCCGGAGTCCAGTGACAGAGCCTCTGACTGTCCCTACTCACCTCACGGCTCGACGACGTCTTGGAATCCCATGGACCCAGCCTGCGGAGCCCAACACCTCGATTTGGCCTGATCTGGTGAACAGGCCAGGCCTGGACTTGTATACTGGACCTTGTGAGAAACCAGCTGAAACCCACCATCGATCTGATGGTCTTGTGCCGTCGACATTACGCGGGGTCAGAACGCGCTGAGGCTGCGTGTGCAAGCGGTGCCGGGAGAAGAAGGAGGACGAGCGCCATCTTGCTACGCGGCGTGTTTTAGCTTGGGCGCTCGAATCCGTGGACATCGGCTTGTCACAAGCCACATTCGTGCCTTTGACACTTTCCTCTCATCCATGAAACATCACCAAGTAGTCTGTGTCTTGTCTGCATGCTGTCCTTGTCTTGCTTGCATGTCGTCTAAGGTTTATCTCGTTAGAGTTCCCTTCGAAACCCGTAATCCGTAGCTCCCTAGTTAAGAACGGGTTATAGATTAATTATAACATTGCCGTGAATGCTTTGCTTGTGTCGTGTTCCCCGCTGTCCCCAATACTTACCTTGCTGATTCACTGAAAGGTAGTACACGTGCAAAGCGGGGACAAGGTGTGCGGAGACGTGTGGTGGCTGCCGCAGCCATACCAGGAAACTGGCAGAACTTCCTACGAGTGGACAGCAACAAGACCGAGCTGTTCAGGTTCCTCTCAGCAGCTCTCATGGAATGGTTTGACCAGGACAAGCAACTCGTCATTATTGATGGAGAGGCAGTGCTCAGCAAGCCACTACTGCCAGATCTGATCTCACTCGCCCCATGTAACCATGATGAAGCTGACAGTTAGATGTTGCTGCATGCATCTCAAACAGTCCAGCATGGACACCATGCAATACTCATCCAGACTGTAGATGCCGATGTTGTGGTGCTGGCAGTGTCCCTGGCACAGGAGTTGCAACCAGAAGACAAACTGTGGCTGGCATTCGGAACAGGCCAGAGTTTCCGATACCGAGCAGCACACGAAATAGCAGCTGCATTGGGACGAGAGAAGGCTCGTGCACTGCCAATGTTCCACGCTCTAACTGGATGCGACACTGTGTCTAGTTTTCATAGACATGGCAAGAAGACTGCGTGGGCAGTCTGGACGGTACTGCCAGAACTCACTGAGGCGCTGCTGCTGCTGTCCTCTGCACCTTGTGACATACCACACGATGCAATGCGCATCATCGAGAGGTTCGTGATCATGTTGTATGATCGAACCAGCAAATGCACAGACATTGACAAGGCCAGGAGGAAACTCTTCGCAAGGAAGAACAATGTGCAGCTCATCCCTCCAACGAAGGCAGCTCTGGAGGAACATGTCAAGAGGGCAGTGTATCAAGGTGGACATGTGTGGGGTCAGATACTGCTGCCAGCACCAGAGCTCCCTCCACCAACCAACTGGGGTTGGTCAAGGACTGGAGAAGGACAGTACACACCTTACTGGACCAGGCTAACTGAGGCAGCTCACAGCTGCATTGAGCTGGTTTCTTGCAAGTGCAAGAAAGGGTGTGTGAGGCGCTGCAAGTGCAAAAAGGCTGCCCTTCAGTGCACAGCCCTCTGTGTGAGTGAAGGGGACTGCACATGACGATGAGTCAACAACATACATGTACTTGTGGCAATGCTGAACTTGTAAACATGACACTGTTTATGTACACGTATCTTCAGCACCTGTATATACCTAGCCTCAGATACCAGTACACCTAGCCTCAAATACTAGACCATGTAGCATGTCAGCATTATACCTAAGACATTTTCAGAACTAAGACATTCTTTTCAAAGTATTGTGTTGAATCCAATATTTGCCGAGATAATTTCCAAATAAAATTATATAACAGACTGTGATAGATAATATCAAGTTGAAAATGGTACCATTGGATTCCTTGCCCCCAAAAACATACATTTAGATACCAGAATCAAGTCAATAGCTGCATTATGTCCAGAGATAATAGCAAATGTAGATTTCAAGTGGCGGCCATTTTGAAATCCAATATGGCGGACATAAAGAGAGAATTTCAAGTGGCCCAATATCTGAAAATGTTCGCAACATATTAATGTACATTTGTGCCAAATTTGGTGCTTGTATCACAAAATGCACAACAGGTTTGCTATGCTGCTACACTAACCTGTCTGTGTTTATCCTTTCCTTCCATTGGTCTAGCATTGTCCGAACCGAGATAGACTGGGAGGTAATTACCACAGATGTGACCAAAAATAGTCGGCACGCACCAGCGGTTAAAATGCTCGGCCGCCTTATTAAAATCTAATCGAGATAACATTGGTGCTTT
>NC_140968.1:13736773-13809273 GCF_056783735.1 Eptatretus burgeri
ATATATATATATATATATATATATATATATATATATATATATATATATATATATATATATATATATATATATTGTTGCGGATTCGCGCCCGCCGGCGTGCGAGCGGCCACGTAACTCGAATCGCGGCACGTCGCCCACCGGACGGACAATCCCGTCGTGACCCTCTCGGACTAACGCCGGGAACTAGTCACGGGTGGACCTTTCGGCCTCACCACGATCGTGCCAACCGGCCCCCCGCGTGGGATAGGGTTGCTCGCCAAATTCGACCTACCTAAGTACCCACACGGAGGGTAGACCGGGCGATCGCACCTCGCCGCAGGTCGACTTCGGACACGGGCCACTTTAAGCGACCCGTTCCGTACTATCGGGATAACCGAGCGGTGTTATCGTCGGCCTCGACGGTTCGATTAATTATCGGGCGTTTTAGCCCACGACCAACCCTTTACGTGAAGTAAGATGGAGATTCAATAAAGGAAAAGACGAAGCGAAACGGGAAAACAGTTCAACATGAAGCACATTTATCTCGCGATGAGCGGAAAGCACACATATACAATTACACCAAAAGCAAATGTAAAAGAAGAAGAAACACAATAATACACAAAAAGCAAATGCAACAATGCAGATCTAACTGACTACCGAGCACACGGCAACACTTATACAGTTTTACTTCACAGACGGCGCCGACAACACATACACTCAACGCAAAAGAAAAGGACCACCCTCAAGGATGAGGGGGGGTAGGCGGGCCTGGGGCCGAGACCGCGTCGGGCCTACCCGTCTGATGATGAGCCGCAAAATGGCGGTGGCGCCCCGACTCCGCGGGCCTCGCTGGGACTGCCTGGTATGGGGTGGGAACGGGGCCCCCTTCTCGCACTATCTCAGCGCGGGGGGAAACAGGAGGGGGTTGTTGATGCTCGGGGGAAGGAGGATATCTCCCTGTCTCGGGTCCCGCGACGAGCGTCTCCACCACGACCTTGGTCGCGTTGCTGGCCTCTCCCCTCCGCAGCTCCCCGACTCTGACACGAGCACCCCCTCGACCGCCTTCGCCGCCGCCACCTCTCCACAGCTCCGTCCAACCGCCTTCTCCGACTCCTCTCTTGACTCGTCCCAGCTCTTCACTCACTCCGAACTCAACTTGACTCGTCCCAACTCTTCACTGACTCTCAACTCTTAACTGCCTTGACTGACGAACGCAGCCCCTTATATGCCCCGTGGCCTCGCTCCTTCACCTTCGACCCTTTACCTCCGACCCTTCACCTCTAACTGGCTCCCCATTGGACCGAGGAAAAGTGGGCGTGAATGCTTTTTGATCCATGAATTTGCATATAGCGATATTACTCCAACGCACCTGGAGGCGGGGCCAAATCGCCCCACGCTCGCCGATAGGACGGAACAGAAGTGGGCGTGAGTCGTTTTTGATCCGTTTTCTTCGGAAAGGCTGTGCCTCTTTTGCACCCCTGCTCGGTGCGTGCCCTGCACGAGTCCAGTATCGGTGCCCACAAGCGGCGTGGGAATGACGGTGATGCGATGGTTGCGAGGGCGAGTTGTGACGGTAAAGGTCGTGGCTGTTGTTGTGAAGCGGCATTGCGGTTGGTGGTTGTTGTGTGATGGCTGTTGAGACGTGGTTGGTGGTGGTAGTAATGGCGGCTGGTCCAAAATAAAGATAGTAAAAGAAAAACGGCTATCTAAAAGGGTCGCAGCCTGCATGAATGACATTTATTCCCTCTAAACAACGGGTTTGGGCCTAACTACACATATACTTACAGAGATATCTCACCTAAGGGACCTGAATGGTGGTTTGCGAATTTCGTCAACCACAACAATATATATATATATATATATATATATATATATATATATATATATATATATATATATATATATATATATATTGCATGCAGCACATTCAGGTACCTCAATGCATTTTTCTTCGAGTTGTAAAGAAATTAGTAGACAATGGATTAATCAACACACTCTTTATGGGATTTGAACCTGGTTTCCCAATTTTGTGTTGAAATGGGAAGAACAAACCAGCCATTTGCATTGTGTGTTCCTTGTCTGACACCACGTCCTGACCCAAACAGCATATTCGGAATTGCCCCCCATATAGTGAACGATGGACTACAGGCCATAGCTGCATGGCACATTGTGTATGGTACCCAATGGTATTGAGGAGATCTGTGTCAGGAGATCCATCATGCGGTTTCCATCAGCATCGACCAGGTAGTTACCGCGACTTGCAGAGAAGTCACAGAAGAACTTAACAGCATCTGCATGCTTTGGGAATGGTAGGAAACAAGTGGGAGAATACTATTTTCAGGGCAGAGTTGTTGCCACACAAACTCAGGCTAAAATCAATCTGCAGGTTTTTTATAGGCATCTTATATTTAGAATAAACGTTTGCCACCCACAATGCTAAATTTACAATGTATTATTATGATGCCATTGAAGAGTGTTCCATTGCAAATGTTTTCTGTTCTAAAGGCATTCACACATTAAAATGGATTTCTTTCTGGGAGTAAATAAAGTGAAAATAAATACACGACCAAGCTATAACTGTAAGCTCACCTGTATGGCATTAAATTCTCTCTTTAATGCCTGCAAAATAAAACAGTTAATGGAAGATTATGAAACAACGGTGAATAAACTTTTTTCTTCTTCTTCTTCTCTAGTATCTGACCAACCCCTAATACGGGAAATTGGTCTTTTAACTAGTAGTAGCAGTAGCATGAATATTAGTAGTTGTCATACTTCTCTAGCATGGTGAACAAATGAGTAGCCATTGGAAAAAATAAAAATAAAAAGATGATGTTCAAATTTACAAGTCCAGATTGGCAAGCCATTGGGTAACTGAGAGTCACTTCATACAAGTCCGAAATGCCACCAGCATACAATTAAAGTGGGCATCAATTTATAATTTGGTTCAAAGCCAGTGACTGGTGTCCGCAAGATGAAAACCTCCACATGGTGCTCCTATTCGATGTTATCAACACAACAAATACAGCATAGTCAAAAGGCTCTCAGACATCTCAGACTCAATGTGATTAGTGGTGGGAAATCTGTCAAGAAACGTGACTTGGGACAGCATCGAAGAACTTCCGGACAAGCTATACGCACGTATCAAATTAACATGGAAGGTCTGTCACATGATAAGTGTGACTAGCTTTCAAGTTTCAAAAGCAATACAACCGATTTAAAAATACCACAGGTGAAAGACCATGCCACTAAACACATGAAGTGATCAACTCTCCTGGTGTCTGTTTGTTAAAAATTGCAACTTGCATCATTTGCGGTTCCTTTTAAGCAGACCCATTCACAGGTAGAGAACACAAAAAGGTTATATGACTTGATGCATACCAATGTTGAAACTCTGTAACAGGATATATTACTGCAAAAATTTTAAAAACACTCCAACAGCAGTGTACAACAAGACAAAATCTGGATCGATGGTAGTGCATTTTTCCACTTCTCCGTTTGGATCGCTGACCTGTGATTTGGGTCCTGGAACAGTGGTTTTCATCAGTGGCCTGTCGTAATCCTGGAATTTTGCTTGTGGTGTAGAGGTGGATGCAGCAGCACTGTATCTCCAAGCTACTACAAATTGGACAACAAAACAAAATATTATCTGTATGACTGTACAAGGTTAGAAGATCTGGGCATCATGTTGCAGACGCAAAAATGTCGTATTGGCAGTGGAGAAACTGATTGGGCCACTTGAGCCTCTACCCGTTTTCTGTACTACTGTATATGTACACAGTCAAAGTGTGGCTCAGACAGTCCTCTGCAACTACAGTATCACCAATGTGCACGTTACATTCATGAAAACCAAGCCAAATTGATCAATAAACCCCATTCGTCACTCCAAATGTGTACACCATCATTCATTAGAGGGCATCTATTAATCAAGGACATACTTGGGATGGAGAGGAAATAAATTAGGAAAACTAGATGGTATTCAAAGAATACATACCCTATGCAGTTGTAGCTGCATTTTTCTCTTACATTTTAGCAAAATGGGTTTTAGAGTGATAAAACAAATAATAAATTGATAATAATTAAAACTTGGTATTAAAATAAATATATTGTTGCGGTTCTCGGAACTGCATGCATACAACAGATAGGTGTCCCAAGACGGTTATTCCATTATTATACATGAAGATAGTCCCCTTCCTTTTGTCTAGCGGGACAACAAGGGAGTGCGTTGCGATGATCTAATAGCTAGGGTTGCCTCAATAATTTTCTCCTTCATTTCATCCCCACTCTTCTTCTTTTCTGATTATTCCTGAGGTAAATCAGCCAAGTGCACCATCGCTGTAAGGTGGGGCCTTGTGGAGGCCAGCGCGTGCGGCGCCATGGTGGGGAAACTGCAGCGCTGAGTCATGTGGTGTGCTAGTTGGTGCTGGACTATTGACTCGAGCTTCCGATGGTCTGGGAAGAATTGCCGATTGCATTAGAAAGGCATGCAAGTAAATACCTCTTAAGAGGCTGTACGAATGGCGTTTTTCACGGCACGGGAAACACGGCCAGCACGACGCCCACGCTGCACGAGACGCGTACGGAGGCCAATAAAGCCGACTCCATGCCATGTTGGGTAGGATACGAGTGTGTGGGGAGAAGCGGCTTGTTCTTTGTTTAACCTCAATACCCAACACATATTGGTGTTCGCCCCACGCACACACTAGTGGAGTCGTGTGAACGCGAGCGATGGCCACGTGCATAATGGCGGAACCGCACGCACTGTATGGAATGTGCTCGAAAGCAGACACGTATGCCGCTCGTGAAACGTGCATAGATTCATCCATGGCGATGTACCTTCGGTCCTCGCTGGCAGCGGTGGATTCTCCACGGATGGTGAACGTCTTCTCGTCTCTGCGGCCAGCGAGGCTGCGATCGAGCCAGGGAATGTACAGTGAGGGACACGTTGGCGCGCACGGAACAAGCGCGTTGATCGACGCTGGTCGAACGCCCGAGCGGGCATGCGGGACCCTCGACCGGTCACCCGGGGGTTTTTGCGGGATGATTCGCGTGCTAATTTCGGTGTGGGTGATTCATGTCGTCTCATGGGTTCGGAGCGCAATATTGCCGCTGTTTGGGATGGCCTTGCCGGAAACGAAGTGAGGCGGTTTCCGGCCCAAGCTGGCAGGCCACGTGAGGGGTCAGGGCCAATCGGAGCCTATTCGGGTGATGACGTTTGGATTCGGCATGGCCCCTCCCCCCGAGCTGTGGGCCCTATAAAGGTCGGGGCAGTCCCTCTTGCCCGGTCGGTCTGCGTTTCCTGCTCCTCGTCTCCGCCCATGCCTCGCCTCATCGACACCGCCACGACCCGCCTCCTGCTCCTCGACTCCGCCCCTTCTCCACTCAAGCTCCTCCTTCACGAACAGTCTTCACATGTGCGGCTTGGGCCAGAGACAACACACCCACTGTCAGGTACCGCACCCCAGAGCATACATCCCCCCCCCAAAAAAAAACGTATTGTGCTATCGGGCGCACAGGTTCTGAGATCATAGCCTCAACTCCCCCCCCCCTCCCTGGTTGCAAAACTCCCTCTTCATTGGGTTTTCTGTGTCTGTGTGTGTGTGTGTGCGTGTGTGTGTGCTGGCACCTGTCTGCTTAAGTGAGACTGCAGAAGATTGTTATAATTATTGTTATTGTTTTCATGTTAAGTCTGCTCTGTGTCCCCTTTTGTAAGTTGCCTATTTATTGTCACACCACGCTTCTTTCTATCTCTGCACAACACACCCCAATAAATCTTCACTGTGCCACATATCTTTCCTCGCCTGCTTGTAAATAAATTATTATTAGGAATGTTCCCTGCTCGTTTTTGTCTTTTCTTCCATTGATCCAGCATGGTCTGAATCCTACTTTAGCCGGGACTTTATTCCCAACGATCCGTTCCTTTTAGCCGGTGCGTCCTTGGCAGTGTCGCTCGGCTGCATCCGATCCGGTAAAGTAATCCGGTCTGGGAGAGTGATCCGATTCGGAAAAGGCGTACCGAGGGCGTGTTCCCCAGTAATTAAACCACATGATTAATTAGGTAACCCAATTAACCTATAGACGGGAGGACCCAAGGTCACGCGGTTGAGTTATTGGCATCCACGGTCGGTTAAGCGATCCGCCGCGTCACGGAATTATCTGTGTGCGACGGCCGACAATTCCGGGGAGTCTGGTGGGAACAGACATAGCTTCCCCCACCTAGTGGTCTTCTCACCCGACCCCCCGGCCTGCAACAATATTAAACCTGAAATAAAATGTACTCAATGTATCTATTTAAAATAACATAATCATATCTTTCCAGTAAGCCATTTCTTATTATTTAAATATATATTATAAAGGAATTTTTATCAAAGGCATCAACAAGTTGGAATGTAGATTTTGGAAAATGTCCAGAAGTATTCACCAAGTCCTAATCGCCTCAAGATAATATATCTTCCCAGTCTGGGAGAAGCAGACCGACTTTTAAAACCTGTATACGATAGAAACTTATCTTTAATGTCCATAAGAGTTGATGTTTGACGTCATTCTAGCATTCTGTGCGTTTTTGATGCCAGGAAAGACCATTAACATGTCTGGATTTGAAATATATGTTACAACCATTCAACCAGGTCAGGCTGGGGCTGTCTGAAGGCTGAAGATAAGCTTCACCAGGAGGATGTGAAGACCTGACAAAGTTGGTGCCAGCGTCTGAAGAAAATAAAATACTATGTCTCACTGAACACTTTTAGAACTTCGGATTCTCAATGTATTTGAGTGATCTGGAACGAGTCTTGTATGTCCAGTATCTCCTATGCACATATTAAAGTGTTTGTATGTTGAATAAATGTTCGAATTGTACAGAGGGTTCAGAGATTTCTTTGACACAGTCTTGAGAAGGACTTGGTGCGAGTCAACTCTTTCGTTTTTTAAGGTTTTTTTTGTTTTGTTTTTTCCTTTGATCCAATATGGCTACCAGACCACATGATTGATGATGTCATCTTTATCAAACCATATTTCCCATGGGTAGTTGATCAATTAGTTTAATTTTGCATTGATCGGTTAAGCGGTTTCTCCTACAAAGATTTTCAAAGATTTTCCCTTATATCCAATATGGCTGCCAGGCCATGTGACATGATGATCATATTTTATGAAATGTCGACCTTTGGCCTATTTTGCCTTGAAAGAATGACCGCGAGATCACATGGTCATATAACATGTGGTAAAGTTTTAATTTCCTCCACTGAATGGTTTTCAACGTTTAACAAAATGCAGAGACGTACGACATACCTCATACGCCGATCGCTTAACCCTGCTTTTCGCTTCGTGAGCGCAGGGTAATGAGAATCGAGAAAAGGCATTGATTAGGGACAATACGAGTGGTAAAGGAAGGTAGGGGAGTATGCAAGGAGTGAGGGGAGAAAGGAAAAGTGCTTGGGAGATGGGATAAGAGGGACTGTGTGAAGCATCCAGGATTTAACGGAGGGGCTGGAAGGGTCGGGGCTCAATAAATATTCTGCGATTTATATATGTATTAAATCGTTGACCCTTAAGTCCTAAAGATTGCGACACAACAATGTTTTTGTTGCAAGTGAGCAAATCACTGTGGGATGTGTTCACATGCCTTGTAGGGAAAATGTCATGGAAAGTCTAAACAATTAAAACAATATTCCTAACTTTCACGTTTTGTAAAATTTAAAATCTGCTGCAAAATAAGAAAATTTTGTTTTCTAATGGTGATAAATATAGAAGGTTGAAGTTTAACAACACCAAATAAAGTTTCAAAACATTATCCTGAGTGAGCGATCACAGAATGTACAGTAAGTTACAAGTTGGTTGTTAATCCCTCCATAAGTATAACCTTCCTGGTACAACAACACTTGTAGACAAGGCAATGCATGTTGGACCTACCAGGCTGCTGCAGCAGATTCCGAGAAAGAGCCCGTAAAGCCATGGCAGCAGTTAAGAGCAAGGGGCTGAGATGTGGGAAATGGTGGGGACAAATTAAGACAACACCAAATATAAGATTTAATAGCACTGATAAATAGACTTGTGCACAGGCACACACACAAAGCCTATACTGGCTACTGAGGCTATGAAGTTAATCATCGGGGACTTTAATCAATGTGAGTTCCCATCGAGTGCTGCCTTTTTGGCTGCTGGTTACATCATTGGTTAGGGGCACGGCTCTGCCGCTGTTGCAGTGCCCCTATTACCAGTACACTGGTGCTCATTTCACCGACCTCGGAAGGATGGCAGGCTGAGTCAACCCCCTGGTGTTAATTCAGTGGTAACGGGGCTCAAACTCAGGACTCTAGGATCCCAAACCACCACCCGAACCACGAAGCCAACACCAGGCTTAATGTGAGTTCTCACACACTCACACACACACACACACACACACACAATTATCAATATGTGAATGGGCTTTGCCGACATGAAGGGGGGGGGGATGCAAATGATGTGAATGCATCCAGATCCAGACAATAAGGTCTGAGTTTTAAAAAAAAGATATTCAGATTGTTTTATGGGGGAGGGGGGGAGGGGGGGAGTTACTTTTAGAGAAGGTGATTTGTTGAAAATGAAAAGATTATAAAAGGAAACTGGAACGCCACTAGTCGTACAGGCATTTTATGAAAAATCTGTGGTCATCCTTAAATTATCTCTGCTGTTTTATACTTCTGAATATGTCCTCCATCACATATAAAAAGTCTTAAGGATCCTAGAAGGGGAAACCTGAGAAGAAAAAAAAAATCAAAAAAATCAAAAAAAATCACTGGAATATGGCAGGACTCGTGACGGTAAAATATAATACCAAATTCCACACATAATACTGAGAAACTACACAATACTGAGAGCTTTCAGAATACAACAAAGAGTCTGCGGAGAACTTGACCGAACATATAAATGTTATATTATGCAAGCGAAGCATATATCTGCATAGAAGATGCAGATAGATGAGAAGATGAGTAGCCGTCATATTGCCAGCATCTTCCCACCATGGGTAACAATGTCATCATCTTTGTCTTCACCAAATGCCAGCTGGTGTACACTCAACATTGTGCTTCTTGCATGTGCACCTCAAGCTGCTGCAGTCGGTCTGGCAGTTACACCTGATGACCCGCAACAGCTCCTTGGGAGCAGGAGCAGGAGCTAGGTCTGTCTGGAGAGGGACAAGCCCTGCGTCACTCTCCCACCATCCCCGCTCCTTTGGAAGGAGTCCATCCCCAGATACTTCCACTCTTGAACCTGAAAGTACACACGGAGTCTGTGGCACTTTGTATATGGCGAGTTTTGTGATTGAATGCGAGACGCGCTGGAAGTCACCATCTCACAGAACCGCTCGTGCCACAGAGAGTCTAGCTCTTCACTGGGTTTTCCATTGCAGAGGATCACCAAGGCTTTCTCTCCTGCAGCTACATCACCACCGGTAGAAGCTGACTGTGCATTAAAACACCTTGGCTTGTTCACAGAAGTGACTGCTCATTTTGAATTTATTGAGGGAACCTCTTTTGCCAATTCCGTAGAGGCGACATATTGCGTCACATCCAAGGATAGCATCGAGGAAGAGGATGTGTTTGCATATATATGGACCAAGCTCGTCCAGATGCGAAGGTTCTTTGTGTTCTTTTCTTAGACTCTGGGTGAAAGAACGGGTCATGAGTCTCTAAGTACGACACATGGTAGGATAGTACGACGAGGAGGAGGTCTGTGTCATCGCTGGCCAGTACACTGTTAGTGACAAACATACTGATTTCAGGACTTTCCCCTCACAGGATTTCTTAAGACTTCAATGTCATCACCTTCCTTGGTATGATGCAAGTGAAAGCGCTTTTGTTGCAATTAGTTCAAGGTCATGGTACATCATGCCTGTACTATTGGTGGAGCGCATATTCCTCTGCCAGGCTGAACAGTTGATGTTGTGTATCCCACCGATAGGCCGGATCCGCATCCAGACCTTAACCAAAATTTAATTGGCTGCTTCTCATCACCAACCCGACTCATTCACCAAGTTTTGTCATAACTTGTCGACAACTTTTTGAGATATCGTGCTGTATATAGTTTTTGGCTCCATCTCTCAATGGTGAAAAAAAATCTCACATCCGGATCCTCATCAAAATCTAATCAGGTTGTCCTTATCACACACCCAACATGTCTTCCAAATTTTGTCCGGATCCGTCCATGAAACTTTTTGAGATATCCTGCTCACAGCCGTCAAACAAACAAAAAGACAGACAAACAGGAGTGAAAACAACCTCCATCCACCTTCAGTGGCAGAGGTAACTGGAAAGTTCATAGAACACCTTACCTCACACAATGTTGAGAAAAAAGGGTCTTTTCAACAACTCTTGCTTTGTTCATGAACTTTGAAAAACAGACGCAATGGCAACCATACACAGCCGACAGGTCAAATTGACCAATTCAGAGGTGAACCTTCTGCCAACTCCACCCTCGGAGTGAGCGGAAAGTTTGATTGGTCGAGACCGGTGGCATAAAATTTTGCCCAAGTACTGCTCAGCTGAAGGTATTTGTAAGTAAAAAATATGGCAATTTGTGTTCTATAGTGTTCAAGTATATAATTCAACGAAATTAAATAAATTTTCAATGAATAAAATTAAAAAGGTTTATTCTGACGTTTACCACCGTTGATGCATCCTCTTTTACACTACCTTATTTAACACGTATGCCTGGTGTTGGCTTAATGGTAAGGGTGGTGGGCTTGGGATCATAGGATCCTGAGTTCAAATCCCACTTGGCTGTTGAATTAATACCAGGTGAGGTTGATTCTGCCTGTTATCCTTCTGAGGTCAGCAAAATGAGGGCCAGCTTGCTGGTATCCTGTGTCGGAGCGGCGACCCGTCCAGGATTGTGCCCAATAGCCAAGGAGACTGCTTAGGCAGCACCATCGCTCTGCACAGAGTATGGTCCTGATGGATGGATGGATTTAACATGTGCCTGTTGGTTGTGTCCTTCATGACATCCCTAAAAACAGTAATTTCCCTGGTTGGAATGATTTTAAATTTTGTTTTATTGCCAGACAGATAGACACAAATGCTTTTCCACACTATGCGCACGCACACTTGGGATGAGACGCTGTACAATTTGCCAAATTCAGAGGGAAAAGTACTGCTAAACTTCTGGGTTGTGTTCCAATTCATGTTCCACAGTGTTCAAATACAAAAATAGATTGTAATTAAAGTTGTTCATCGATCATGTTGTTACGGATCCGGGGTTCTAGTTTCGTCACGAGGGGAAGCATATGAGTTCCTCCCTAGCACCCGGTCCTGAGGCCACCGAGCACGGATAACTCGATTTTTCATACACTCCTTCAGTAGTCAATTGACTCTCAACTAGTTCCAAAGTTGTGGAAGTCTTCTGCTCTTGTACCTGTACCTAAAATACTCAAACCAGCTAACTTTAATGGCAACAGACCAGTAGGATTAAACTGCAATACCCATTAAAGGTCCCATGAAACCCAAAACTTTCTGGTTATTTATATATTAACTTGACCTTCCTAGTGAAGAAATCACTCATGTTTTTTTTTTTTATATCAAAAATGGGATAATTAGACCAATATTTCGAACATTTAGGGTGCTTTCACAACTTGCTATGTCCTGCCCCTTAAAAAAGTTGACTTCAGCGAACCGCAGTGTTGACGTCACATACAGAAACTCGCACAGAGTGGATTGACTCGAGATCTCTAGAGTCTAGACTAGTCTGATAAATACGTCGTCCGTCCGACTAGTCCGATAAATCTGACGTGCTATAGCTTTCTTTTATTATTCTTTTTTCTTCATTGCTTTCTACTGGCGCTACATGACGACAGTAGGAATAAAATAAATAAAAATGCAACAGAACGTAAGATTTATCGGACTACTCTAGACAATTGTGTCACAAGGTGTGTTCTGCACACAAGTTTTCATCGTATCCGGACAGCGAGATTGCTTCGTTTTATGCGCGGAGAGATACGGCCGATGACATGGGCTGGCCTTGCTTGCGATTCATTCGCCGCGGAGAAACATGTCCGCTGCGCTGGTCACGTCACGAAAATATTTCTGATATCGAGCAGTATGCAAGTCAAATTTACATTATTGAATTACGAATAGGATTTTGTCTAACCAGTTGTTATTGCCAAGTCTTCCTTCGATGTCCTCCCAATCATTATGAACTCCGGGAATTTCATCACCAGTTTCCTCTGCTTGTCCTGCTTCGGGTTCGAACTGGTAAGGCCGTACTTCATTTAAAGCTGCCTGAACTTCACCTCCCGCAACTACGTTATCCGACAATTCTCCATCTGATTCAGACCAAAATCCTTCATTTCTCTCACACTCACTGTCGCTCCCAGACAAATCAAAGTCCATGCCATCCATTATTCAAAACCAAATGTTCGATTTTTTTAAAGCAGAAATGAACAAAGCGATTGAGTCGACGAATCGAATGTGGAAAAGCACAGAAAGCCAATAGAATCACGTAGACTACCAACCCGAGTAATTAACGTGCAGCCTTTCTCATCCTGCAGTTGACGTCATGTGGGTTACGCCCCTTTCAGTAAAATTTTTAGGGGCGCTCCCGAAGAGGTTTGTTTTTTTAATTTTACATTTTACAGAATGAGTATTGTGAAAAAATTGTCAGATCTGAAATCACAATGAAAAACTCCTAAAGGACATATGTATGTATATATATATATATATATATATATATATATATATATATATATATATATATATATATATATATATATATATATATATATATATATATATATATAAATTTCAGTACTTTTGGGTGTCATGAGACCTTCAAGTGTTTGGAAAGAAACATTATTGAGGAGAAAACGAAGGAATGTATGAATCCTTTTTAAGTTGCTTGTCGAGAAAAGAGAGGTGTTGAAGATGCAGATATAACCTTATTACACAAAGTGTATGAACACCTTGAGAAAGCAGCATCTTATGTGCAAGTTTTGTTTGGAGATTTTTACATTCGCTTTAGTACAAATTCAGGCTCACTTATTGATGGATAAATTGCATGGTATTGGTGTGAACAAATTTTAATTTATGGATAATTAATTTTTGACAGACAATAGAAAGTTAGTTGTGATAATACACTTTCTGAAAACAGAAAACCACCTTTTAAGATGGGTGTGGTTTATGTTGGAATATTATATATAGTCCGACAAACATTGTTGTCAGACATACGATAATTATCTTTACGAGAAAATACCTGCCCTAAGGGTGAAGGTTCCTTAGTTCCTGCAGACTGCTGTATCTGGGCTTTCGGCCCCCCACCAAATTATCCGAACTTAACATAATTCCAAAGTGCAATTTCAAACTGAGCACATCAGATTTTATTTGGATGGAAGCTTAAATTTGGATGTCAGGTCAGGTTCGATCTGTGACCTGCTACAGGTACCATGTAAACCTGTACTAACCTGTTCCATGGTCGGGTTGTCGGCGACTAAACCGTCTCCCCCACCAGGTTTTCTGGTGAGGAGGGTGTTTGGATATGGACACCCAGCAGGATTAAAAACAAAATCTGTCAAAGGGCGGAGGAGCTCCTTGTGAGCCAACGGCCATCCATATCTAGTGCCCAACTGTGTCGGCGGACGTCCTCCTGCAGTTGGGTTACTTTCATTAGGAGGTTGGTGGCAGGATTTGCACTCCGGCCACCGTAAAACCCTTCATTCCGCAAAACGCAAAAACGCAAAAAAATCTGAAAACCCACTCCGTGGGAGTACCTCCTGTGCAGCTTCCCTTCGCAGGGCAGCTCACCGGATGACGGGATTGGGGAAAAGCCTTCGGGACCCCCAATCTTTGATAGGAGGGAAACCACAGGGTAACATCCCTGGGTCAGATTGCGGGAGAGTGTGTCGGAGTGGTGCTGAGGTGTCGTCCACCAGACGGCGGTCTCCTTGGGTTAACCTGAGGCGGTCCCTTCGGGTGGGTGCCTGGAATGTCCTATTCCTAAGAGAGGATGATCACCTGTCTCTGTTATCATCTGAGCTCAAGCGTTTGGACATCGGGATTGCAGCTCTCTCTGAGGTTCGGAGACCGGATTGCGGCGAGATAATGGTGGGTGGTTACACCTACTATTGGTCTGGTCGCTCTGATGGTTACCATACCCAAGGAGTTGCTGTAGCTGTGTCCAATAAGCTGACCCCAATGATAATTGAGGTAACACCGGTCAACGAGGGTATTATGAGATTAAGGATTCGTCACTCCTTAGGTGTCATTTCCCTGGTCTCTGTTTATGCTCCGACTGAGGCGAGTGATCTCACCGTGAAGGATGCATTCTACGCCACACTCGAGTCTGTGGTTGATCAGTGCCCCAGACGAGATACACTTCTAGTCTTGGGGGATTTCAATGCATCGACTGGAACTGATAGGGACGGTTATGAGGTGTGTGTTGGTCCCCATGGGTCAGGAACTATGAACCAGAATGGCACTAAGTTCCTTGACTTTGCAAGAAGTCATGGACTTTAGGGTGGCTGGTTCATGGTTTCAGCACCCACAAGCTCATCGCTGGACTTGGTATTCCAACGCTGGCGGTGTGGCAAAGGAGATTGACCATGTCCTCATTGACAGTCATTGGAGGATGATCCAGAACTGCAGGGTCTACCGGAGTGCTCAGTTCCTCAATACTGACCACAGGCTTGTTGTAGCAACTCTAAAGCTGCACCTTAAATCCTGGAGAATGGTACCATCCCAGCCGAGGCTGGATGTTGCCAAGCTCAGGGATGAGAGTAGCTGAGGAGTTTGCGAACAGGCTGAGTGGACACTTGGGGGGTCTGGGTGCTTTGGGGGGGTCCTGAAGAGTTGTGGAGCGCCTTCAAGACCACCGTCCTTGATGTTGCCGGTGGATGCCTTGGAGCTCACCGCAGGGCAAAGAAGAATTTTGTCTCTCAAGGGACACTGGATACCATTGACCAGAGTCGGAGGGTCAGGCTGAATGGCAGAGCTGAGCTGTTCAGGGAGCTGAGGCGTAAAACTGTACGTGCACTGAGGGTGTACAAGGAGGCCTATGTGCGAGGAATCTGTGAGGGGGTAGAGCATCACCTGTGGACAGGTGATTCTCGTCCCGCTTACAGGGGAATTCGCGCATTACGTTCATCCAAGCCCATCCCTCGGAGCACTACAGTTCGAGCAGAGAGTGGTAGGCTCTTGACAGAGGAGTCTGGAGTGAAGGCCCGCTGGGCCGGTTACTTTGAGCGGTTGTACCAGGCTGATCCCCCAACTGTCGAGTTGGACGTCAAGGGTGTTACAATCCCTGTTGCTGACCCTCGAATCAACTGTGGTCCACCTCGCTTGTGGAAACACGGGCTGCGGTGAACCAGTTGAAACGGGGCAAAGCTCCAGGGATCTGTGGCATCCATGCCGAACTTCTCAAGGCTGGTGGAAATGCTGCACTCGTGTCATTGCATGCAGTTTTGTGCTCTGCCTGGAACACAGGCATCATCCCAACTGACTGGAGGAGGGGCCTTGTTGTCCCTCTCTGGAAAGGGAAGGGTGATCGCCAAGACTGCAACAACTACCGAGGGGTGACGCTGCTCTCAGTGCCGGGCAAGGTCTTTGCTCGGATAATTCTCGATAGGGTTCGCCACCATCTGCTTGAGCACCAGCGTCCAGAGCAGTCAGGCTTTACACCAAAGAGGTCAACGATTGACCGTATCCTTGCACTTCGTGTCCTCACCGAACGCAGATGAGAGTTTCGGCAGGGACTGCTTGCAGCCTATGTTGATCTCTGTAAAGCGTTCGATTCAGTGAATCGGGATGTCCTCTGGAGGATTCTTGGTCTTCGTGGGGTGCCACCAAAACTGATCGATCTGATGTCTGAACTCTACTCTGGTACTGAGAGTGCTGTGAAGTGTGGTGGTACCATCTCTGACTTATTTCCAGTTGTTACTGGAGTTCGTCAGGGATGTGTACTTGCCCCCACACTTTTCAGCACTTGTATGGACTGGATTCTAGGGAGGATGTCGGAGAGATCAAGTTGCGGTGCGTCATTTGGGAATGTCAAGATCTCGGACCTTGACTTTGCAGATGATGCAGTCATCTTTGCGGAGACTTTAGACATCCTCTTGGGGGCCCTCGAGGTGCTGAATGAGGAGTCGGAGCCGTTGGGATTACGGGTTTCTTGGGTCAAAACTAAGATCCAGGCTTTCGGTGACATCTTGGATGCTGCTGTCCTGTCTGTGTCTGTTTGTGGTGAGGATGTTGAGGTCGTGGAGAGATTCACTTACCTTGACAGTGATATTCATGTCTCTGCTGGCTGCGAGTCAGAGGTCAATAGACGTCTGGGTCGGGCCTGGGGAGTCATGGATTCACTGGATCATGGGGTGTGGCGCTGCCGGTACCTGTGCGGGAGGACGAAAGTCCGAGTCTTCAGGTCCTTGGTACTTCCAGTCTTGCTCTATGGGTGCGAGACTTGGACTCTGACCAAGGATCTGAGACGGAGACTTAATTCCTTTGGTACCAGGTCTCTTCGGAGAATCCTTGGCTATCGCTGGTCGGATTTTGTGTCCAACGAGCGGTTGCTGAGAGAGACTCGGATGAGATTTGTTACCTGCATAGTCCGTGAGCGTCAGTTGCGGCTGTATGGACATGTGGCTCGTTTTCCTGACTCTGATCCTGCTCACCAGATTCTCTCAGCGAGGGAGTCTCATGAGTGGAGGAGGCCAGTGGGTCGACCACATGCCTCATGGTTGCAACAGGTTGACCATCATCTCAAGGAGATGGGGATGGGCCTGGCATCTGCCTGGGGGATGGCCAGACGGAGGCCCCTGGAGTACCGGCGGAAAGTGGACGCAGCGACGTGCTGTTCTGGCACATGCTCCCATACCTGACCTGACCTGAAGCTTAAAATACATAATTTTTGGATAGACGAGATTACATTATCACAATAATATTCGGTTTTGTTTTCAAATTTTGTTTTTGGAGTTAAGATCTTGATAGCACATTTTGATCCAACTCCAGAGTTTGCCGTGTAATCTTGCTCATAAGAGAACATTTGTGTCGGAAGGTAAATTCCAATTTTCCTCAATGTTTGACCCCGAGATTTATTGGCTGTAACCCCAAATGCAGGACAGATTGGAAATTGCTTCCTCTTCATGGTGAATGGGTACAGGTTGTCACAGGTTGTCACTTGGGAATGAAAAGAGTCTTTTCTGCAGGAGGTCCAGTTGCAATCATGGCCTCAATAATGTGATTGCCATTTCAAGAACGATACATCATGTCCCATTGGAATGTCCAGAACTTGCATCAAAGTTTCTGTATTGCTCTTTGTCAACACTGTCTGAGCTCTTGTCGAGACACATCCTTCACCAGGAAATCTTTCCATTATATAAGCATTGATGGCTTCAACTGCAGAATTTCTTGGTGAAACAATTGCCCTGGTAGCTATCCATTCATGAGCCTGGTAGTTTTCATTCAGGCTATTAAAGACAAAGTTGCAGAGATTGGCAAGGCTTTCTTCTTCTTCCAGACATAACAACTTTGTTTTGCGTGAGTTCTGAGAGGATTGGGACAGATTCGAGAGCCAATTTCTTGCAGGTATTTGTTGAACACTGCATCTTCTGAACTCTGAACAGCAATTGTCACATGCATATTTATAGTGAGCTCTATAAGTTGCACATGTTGCTACAAAGCAGATTATTTGAGAGTTGGTTCCACAATCTATGCTCCACCACAATGTCACACCACAGGCAGAATCTGCTTCCAGTCACCAGCCAAAATATGTCAAACCGCTGAAAGGTTTTTCAGCTTTGTTATGTCCTTCAAGGAATGACAAACACACTTGAAGATGTAATGATAGCCCATGCATATTTCATAAATGACCAAATGATGAGCTTCCTACATCAGTTTGTCAAAGGAGTCTCTTCTTGTAAAGCTGCACATTGGTTCTTCCTTGATGTCAAAGGGAATTTTAAAGTGTGAATGAAGTGTTTGACCATTGTCTATCAGAGTAGCTACTATACCTGACATTGCAGTGGCCAGGGCAATTTTTTTCTCTGATCTCACTTTGGCCAAGATCAACTTTATTCTATACTAGCAAAGGTACCCAGCGCTATCTGACAATGCCAGATCCCTCCTCTCACACCCACACCTTCCTCTCCCTCCAGACTCCCACCTCACCCATTTCCCTCCCTCCTCCCACCCCACCCGTTAACCTCACTCCTCCCACCCCACCCGTTAGCCTCACTCCTCCCACCCCACCCCTTAGCCTGCCTCCTCCCACCCCACCCCTTAGCCTCCCTCCTCCCACCCCACCCCTTAGCCTCCCTCCTCCCACCCCACCCCACCCCTTCGCCTCCCTCCTCCCACCCCACCCCATCCCTTCGCCTCCCTCCTCCCACCCACCCCACCCCTTCGCCTCCCTCCTCCCACCCACCCCACCCCTTCGCCTCCCTCCTCCCACCCACCCCACCCCTTCGCCTCCCTCCTCCCACCCACCCCACCCCTTCGCCTCCCTCCTCCCACCCACCCCACCCCTTCGCCTCCCTCCTCCCACCCCACCCCTTCGCCTCCCTCCTCCCACCCCACCCCTTCGCCTCCCTCCTCCCACCCTTTCACCTCTGTCATCCCACCCAAAACCCTTGCCCTTGCTCATCCCACCCCTCCCTCCTCCCAACCACCCCTTGCCCTTCCTCCTCCCACCCCATCCCTTCCAATGCCTCCTCTCAGCCCACCCCTCCCTCTGGACTCCCAGCCCTTCCCTGCGACAGGTAAGATATTAGAGAGCAGAGTACCCACCCTCTGGGTGGGTCGAATATGCGCATTCCTTCCTGAAAAAGGTATCGTCCGTGTTTTGCAAGAACACAATAGATGTTTGTGTGGTGTGCGCTGAAAAGGTTTTAGATGGTCTATCTAAACTCTAAAGGGTACGTTCCAATAGTAGTTGGTGCATAAGAGGTCAAAAGGATATAATCTCTCAAGCATGTAAAAAGGGTATAAAAGATCCAAGTGGTCTAAAGCTCGAAATGGTCAAAGGCCCCAGCTGTCTAAACAGTCTCAAGGGTGTAAGGGGCCTTAAGGGTCTTCAGGGTCATAAAGGTCTTAAAGGGTCTTACAGGGTTGGAGGTCTAACAGGGATTCAAGATCTTAAAGGGTATTTGAGGTCGTAAAGGGTTTTACGGGTCTTTTGGGTATTAAAGGGTCTCAGGATTCTTTAAAGGGTGAGGTGGTGGATGAAAATACCCTTATGACAATCCCCGAGTAGGACTTGGTCTGTGTGCCAAATTTTGTCATTGTCGGCCCAGTGGCCTTTGCAAAAAACATGAACATGCAGACAGACAGACGGCGAATTTCATTTATCAAGGGAGGCGCAAAGCGCCCCTCCCTTTGTATGGGACAGTTTCTCTGTATGCAACTTTAATATGGGGACTGAAAATTCGTTTCTCGGCTTCTACTGGCCGAAATTGACTGCAGATTTCAGAAGTACATCCTTTGTACATCGAGGTAATCTGGTCCAAATTTCAGCAACGTCCATTTCGGCATTCTTAAGTTTTTAACGAAAAACCTCAAAATTCATGTTGATGTCTGTCAGTCTGTCCATCCGTCCATCCACCTGAAATGTGTTGGTGTTCATATCTCAAAGGCTATTCATTGAAACGAGTTGAAACCTGGAATGTACATCGGACAATACACCTAATCAATGGCTTTCAAAACAAATTCCACCTAAGTGCCATAGTTTTTGCTCATTCGCTATGAGCTCGAGTTCTGTTCTTGTGCGTGGTACAAGTATGCAATGGTGGTATTGTGAGAAGCAGAGACTCCTGCAGCAATCAAGAGAAGCACGGAGCACCCCTCCCTTTATATAGAATGGTTTCTCTGTGTGCAACTTGACCACGGGGACTGAAAATTCCTACCGGGGGGGGGGGGGGGAAAAAAAATCGCCCCCCTAAAATAGGTATTTGCTTTCTTCTGCAAAGCCACACACAGTTTTGATGAAACTTGACTACAACCTTAATCACCCATGATATCCTTGGAGAAATTGCCAGGAACAGAGAAAAGGCCCCTTTATATAACATGTGCCATGTGGCAAACTATAGAAAAGAAGGGACATTCCATGGCTTGTGGAAAATGCCAGACAATAGAAAATAAGGCACATTCAAAAAAATCTCGTGTGCATGCTGTACTACCCTTGTGGTCTGAGGAAGAAACAAGTAATGCTCTAGAAAAGTTCATATAAAGGGGCACCAATTTTTTTCAACAAATTAATCACACACGTACACATTATCTTTTGGGTTTTCTTTTTCAAGGAACAAATAACTTTACGTGCTGACGGATTTTAACCGATATATGTAGGGCGCCCCTTTATAGTGTTTGGGTCGATCTAGATAGAGAACGTTTCTTGCCTCTGGATATCGCTGATTGAGTAGAAGTAATCAGTGAGTTTTGTCATTGGTGGTCCTCGATTCATCACATTTCCAGCTACTCCCTCTAAAAATATGACAGATTACTCATCTGGCAAATGGCCTTGGAACTTTTCAATAGCTGGCTGTCATGAATTGGGAATTGATAGATATGTGAAAAAGCTTCGCTTGCTGAGATGTACCTGGCATTAATGAATGTTTCTACTTCATCATGAACATGTTCATAACCAGACTAACCTCTGACTGTGACAACAAACTCTGTCTGAGCCCTTCAAAATATATGTGTAGAGATATTTCACCACTTACACAGAGTAGACAACTTCACAATTTATGTGAACTTCATAACGCAAGCTGAACAAAGGATTGAAAGGTATGGCAAAGGAGTTGTCAACTGTCATAGACTTACCTTGGGCCATCATGTTGATTGCTCTTCCTCCTATTTGAGGTGATCTTCGTCTGTACTCTGGAAATGCATCTTCTCTAACAATTGCTTACCCGAATGGCTTTAGAAACTCCTTGGTGCAATGTCTACCTCACACCTTGACCTTTCAAGCAAGGGCTTTCCATATTAAGTTTGCCACATGAACCATGGATCATTGAAGATGTTATGATTTTGTGGAGCTCTGGATTGATTACTGGACCAGTTATCACTGCAGAAATAATGTCATCATTTTGTTCTGGTTGCTTTGGCTTATATTCATCTTCCATTATCAAGTGGATGTGTGTATGTGTCAATCCACATTTCTTCCACTCAATTGTGGCTGAGTGAGCTTTCACCGTTCCAAGGTCATGTTGTAAATCATTCATCAAAGAGTTATACTTGATTTTAAAGATTCAGGCACACAGACCTGGTCAGTCTCTTGACTTCTCACTACGATTTAATGCTGCCTGAATCGCTTTCCAATTTTGATTTGTTGTAAATGTCAGAAAGAAATCATGTTTGTCAAAGTGTCACACCAGTCAATGAGTTTTGGAATTTCTCATTGCAGAACCTTGGGATACATAAATCGTTGGCGAAAGAATGACTGATACCAGCATTTGCCTCATCACCAGCCCCAATAGCATCAATAAGACCTTGATATTTTTCTGCTCAGATTGTTTTCTGATTTTTCTGCACCCATTCCATTCTGTTGCTTTCAATATTGGCCCAAGAGTCAACCACATCCATCCATCCATTGGGATCATACTCTGTGCAGAGCATTGGTGCTGCCTAAGCAGTCTCCTTGGCTATTGGACACAATCCTGGACACAGGATACCAGCAAGTTGGCACTCATTTTGTTGACCTCGGAAGGATAACAGGAAGAGTCAACCCCACCTGGTATTAATTAAACAGCCGAGTGGGATTTGAACTCAGGATCCTAAGATCCCAAGCCCACCACCCTAACCATTAAGCCAACACCAGGCATAGTCAACTACATATTGTTGCATAAGTGTCTGACTTTTCATAATTATGTTGAAGTAATCCTGTACTCACTTGAAAGCAACATGGTAAAAGTCAAGAGCTGTTAGAGGTCTGCCATTGCCCTTTATCATTCCATGCTGCCAGCCATTATTTCCAAATGGGAAGAGCAAGACGTAAACAATGGATCATATGATCGATGAACGGCATTGATTATTTGGAGGTCACCATCCCTGCAGTGCACAATCACATCAAAATTTTCTTTGCCAGAGCCTGGAATTGTGGCAGCCAGCTCAGAGGCAAGAGTAAGGTTGTAATGGCGACAGTGTTCTTCAGGTGGTTTAGTGCTTTTTTCTGCACATCAAACAATGTCAAAATCCTCAGTGTTTGTCAATTCAATTGCAGTTTTGAAGCTCAAATGTAGGAGTTGTGTTGGTGCAAAGTTTCTTGCAGGAATTACATAATGGTTTTATTCAGGCCTTGCATAACTGTCATTCGATTATTCAGCTCATGTTCTGAATCAGAGCCAGATTAACCTTTTTTGAGCCTGGCGCCAAACAAATTTGTGGGCTCCCATTTGTTGAACCATTACAAAATACAGAATGACACAAGTACTCTTTAACACAGTACACAGCTATGTACGTTTTATTTACAATTCGAACAATGTCAAAATCCTCAGTGTTTGCACTGCGACTGAAGTAGCTGCTGATACGAGGCAGTTTTGCTTCATTTTCATCCTTATTTGATTTATGCCTGCATTGTTTCTAGCACCCCTCAAATGTTTTTTCCATCATTTGTGTTATAGTGGGGCAACTTAGCTAAATATAGCAGAAAAAATTGTGCATTTTGTGAGGAAAGCACCAAATTTGGCACACAAGTAGCCTAACATATTATGAACAGATTTGGATATTGGGCCATTTCAAATTCAGCCGCTGATGGCTGTGGCAGCCATTTTCCACTGCCATCAGAAATTTTGAGATGGCCCAATATCCAAATCTGTTCATAATATGATAGGCTACTAGTGTGCCAAATTTGGTGCTTTCCTCACAAAATGCACAATTGTTATGCTAAGTTGCCCACTATTACTAATTATCCAGTTGTCCTCTAAACTAATGACAACTCTCTCACTCTGGGTGTGTGGTACTCCAATTGGAACATCCGCCATTAACAATGTGGGCTGTGGTGACCTCATGCACCAGTAAATTGCAGTACGTTTTATTTCAATTCAAATACCCAAGTATGTTTTGTAAAATTAGCGTGAAATTATATACATATTCTTTCGTGAAATGTATCGTGATGTGTACACTTTAAAAATAAATAAACAAATAAATAAATAACAGGGTGGGGGCATTTAAGATTTGTCTTTCTTAAAGTCTTTGTCTTTCAATCCGGACAAATCTCACACTCTCACTATGTCTCTTCAAAAGGACCATTTAGAATCCCCCCCATCCACTTTCTCAACAATCCTCTGGAAGAAGTCCTTTCTTTCAAGCTTCTGGGTCTCACTATCTGCCATGACCTTTCCTGGGAAAGCCACATTTCAAACCTCGCCTCCAAAGCCAGTCGCCGACTAGGAATCCTCCATCGTGCAAAGTCCTTCCTCGGCCCACCTGAGCTCCTGACCACTTACAAAGCTTTTGTCCACAGGCTGATGGAGTACTGCTCTCCCTTCTGGGTTGGTGCTCCTGCCTCCCACCTTTCTCAGCTTCACGCTGTAGAAACCAAGGCATTTCGGATCATTGGCGTCTCCCGCAATGAGGCTGAGTCTTTGGGCCTCTCACTCAATCACCGCAGATTGGTCGGTGGTCTTTCTGTCTTCTAACGTCTCCTCTCCAGCCTCGCCCCCCCTGCTCTCTCTGCGATTTGTCCCAACCACATTTCCGCAGGGCGCTCAAGGTCCGCCAACAACCCCCTTCTGGTAAAACTACCAAAATCACGAATCACTGCTCACCTTCACTATTTCATTCCTCTTTTTTCCCACCTTTGGAATAAACTCCCTCACTCTATTAATTCCCATTCTTCCCTCCAGGCCTTCAAAACAGCTGTTCACCACCACCTCATATCATCCCCCATCCAAATCCTCGATATTTTCTACCCCCGATAATCCACCCAAACCTACCTCCTTCAAATTCACTGCTTTCCTTCCTGAAAGTCCCTGTAATATCCATCTTGTATACCCCATGTTCCCTGCCCCATCCCTCTCCCTTCCACAGATCTCCTTATGTTTCTGTTCCCCACTGTTTTGTCCTTCCCACTCCCTCCCCTCTTGTTTCAACCCCCCCCCCCCATTGCTGTGCGTTGTGTGTTAGCTCTCACACGAGCCTAGACAAGGTATACAAAAAAAAAAAAAAAAACCAATGTCACCCGCAGGGTGACCCGTATCTTGCCAAAAGGTGACCACGTGTGACTTCTTTAAGGTCACACTGAGGTGAACAGAGCTGCTATCCACCAGGAGCGACTCCTTGAGGAATATCTGCCTACGAGAGATTCCGATGAGAATCGTTCTACAGAGTAACCATGAAAAATATGCGTTTGCCTCATAACGTCACCAAATGACGTCATAATGTCTCAAGCTTGACATATCTAGAAAGCACTCATCGAGGTGTTCAATTTGAGGTACTACACGATATGGTTCCTAAAACTTGAAAATCTGACCTTGGGGTCAAATATGTTTGACGTTAGGTGCTAACCATGAAGGTCAAGGCCAATCGCCACCAAAAATTAATCAGCTGAGTGCCAGACCATGAACTATATTCCCATGAAGTTTGAAGACGATCCGATCAAAATTACTCAAAAAATAAGGGTTTCGTCGACTCCCCTGATATGCGACAAAGTGACCTTGACCTTTGACCTTGACCTTCAAAATTTTATGTGCTGAAAGGCCTCTGATATGCGAAGTTACAAAAATTTCCAATGATAACTGTGCTCTGCAGAATTTTTTATACGTGATTACAGACAAACAAACAAAAAACAAAAAAAAAACAAACAAAAAAAAAAACATACAAGCTGACGAACATATCTTGCAAAAACTTCGGTTTGGCAAGATAAAAATCAGTCTGACATTTATTTGTGTTGTAAAAATTTATGATCATCATAAATACTGCAGATAGCACATGCTTGGAAAGCACATAGATTATGTGGAGACATAACACAGATACTTAACAAGCGTTGGTGTCAAAGCCACCCAATGCTCGCCTGTTTATACATTTATCGTTTTTAAAAGACGAGTCTAATAATTAATATTTTTTTATAAAGCAATGCAGTGAAGTATAATTATAAAGCAATATATGTATATTGTAATCAGTAAGAAGAGCGCAAGTGAGCACAATATACGCCCTAACAAGAAGGTATATACAGAATTGTGCGACGACATGGAAAACAGCATCCTGGTTGCCATGGCAACTACTTTAGATGACGAATGTATGTCGCTACACAACGGCTCCACAGTCTGTACCTATGTACCAAATATGAAACGTGAAAGTTGAAAACTTTGGGAGTTAGAGTGCGGACAGGAACGGACGGACAGACAGACAGACAGACAGACGGACGGACGACCGGTATCACATAATACGCCCAGATATATATATATATATATATATATATATATATATATATATATATATATATATATATATATATATATATATATATATATATATATATATATATCGGGCGTATAAAAAATAGTGTGGTAGATAAAAACATTAGAAAGGTAGCTAGAGGGGGAGCACTCGGTAGAGTGCAAAACCTCCACCACCAATACTGCTGGGTCACTCAAGTGAACCTTATATCTTATTCATTAAATATTATGTGAACAGTGCTGACAGAGTTATAGGTCTTTTCTCCAACATTTTTTTTTGGATGGGGGGGGGGGGGTTGGAAATCACTTAAAACATGAAATGCAAAAAAAAACATTTTTTTTTCTCTAACAATTTTTTTTTGGGGGGGGGGGGTTGGAAATCACTAAAAACATGTAGAAATGCAAAAAAAAAAAAAATTCTCTAACTTTTTTTTGGGGGGGGGGGACCAAGTTCAAAATCTAATGGCATGATCCTTGGACCATACCTAACCCCCCCCCCCACCAAGTTTCGTCGAAATCCGTCGAGGAGTTTTTCCGTAATACAAAAAAATCTGAGCTCAAGCGTTTGGACATCAGTATTGCAGCACTCTGAGGTTCGGACACCGGATTGCGGCGAGATCATGGCGGGTGGTAGTCGCACTATTGCTCTGGTCGCTCTGATGGTAACCATGCCCATGGAGTTGTACCTGTGTCCAATAAGCTGACTCCAATGATAATTAATTGAGGTAAAACCGGTCAACGAGCGTATTATGAGACTAAGGATTCTTCACTCCTTGGGTGTCATTTCCCAAGTCTCTGTTTATGCTCCAACTGAGGTGAGTGATCTCACTGTGAAGGACGTATTCTCTGCCATGCTCGAGTCTGTGGTTGATCAGTACCCCAGGTGAAATACTCTTCCAATCTTGGGGGATTTAAATGCATTGACTGGAACTGATAGGGATGGTGATGAGACATGTGTTGGTCCCCATGGGTCTGGAACTGTGAACCAGAATAGCACTCCTTGACTTTGCAAGAAGTCATGGACTTCGGGTGGCTGGTTCATGGTTTCAGCACCAACAGGCTCATTGCTGGACTTGGTATTCCAACACTGGCGGTATGGGAAAGGAGATTGACCATGTGCTAGTTGTTGGTCGCTGGAGGATGATCCAGAACTGCAGGGTGTACCGGAGTGCTCATTTCCTCAATACTGAGCTCTTGTTGTGGCAACTCTTAAGTTGTAGCTTAAACCCAGGAAAATGGTACCATCCCAGCCTAGGCTGGATGTTGGCAAGCTAAAGGATGAGAATGCAGCTGAGGAGTTTCAGAACAGGCTGAGTGGAGATTTTGAGGGGGGAGGTCATGTGCTTTGAGCGATTCTGAAGAGTTGTGGAGTGCCTTCAAGACCACCGTCCTTGTTGTTGGCGGTAGATGAATTGGAACTCATCGTCGTGCGAAGAAGAATTTTGTCTCTCAAGGGACACTGGACATCATTGACCAGTCTCAGGGCCAGGCTGAATGGCAGAGCTGAGCTGTTCAGGGAGCCGACATGTAAAACTGTACATGCACCAAGGCTGGACAAGGAGGCTGATGTGCGAGGAATCTGTGAGGGGGTAGAGAATCACCTGTGGTCAAGTGATTCTCGTCCTGCTTACAGGGGAATTTGCGCATTTCGGTCGGCCAAGCACGTCCCTCGGTATACCGCAATTCGAGCAGAGGGTGGTGGGCTCTTGACAGAGGAGTCCAAAGTGAAGGCCCGCTGGGCCGGTTACTTTGAGCGGCTGTACCAGGCTGATACACCAACTGTCAAGATGGATGTCAGAGGTGTTTCAATCCCGATTGCTGACCCTCCAATCAACTGTGTGGTCCACCTTCATTTGTGGAAACACTGGCTGCGGTGCACCGATTGAAATGGGATAAAGCTCCTGGGATCTGTGGCATCCATGCTGAACTTCTCAAGGTTGGTGGAAATGCTGTGCTCATGTCGTTGCATGTAGTTCCGTGCTCGGCTTGAAACACAGGCATCATCCCAACTGACTAGAAGAGGGGCCTTGTTATCCCTCACTGGAAAAGGAAGGGTGATCGTCAAGACTGTAATGACTACCCAGGAGTGACGCAGCTCTCAGTGCTGAGCAAGGTCTTTGCTCGGATAATTCTTGATAGGGTTCGCCACAATCTGCTGGAGCACGAGCGTCCAGAGCAGTCAGGCTTTACACTAGAGAGGTCAACGATTGACCGTATCCTTGCTCTTTGGATCCTCACCGAACACAGACAAGAGTTTCAGCAGGGGCTGCTTGCAGCATATGTTGATTTCTGGAAAACGTTTGATTCAGTGAATCAGAATGTCCTTTGGAAGATTCTTGGTCTTCGTGGGGTGCCACCAAAACTGATATCTGAACTGTACTCTGGTACTGAGAGTGCTGTGAGATGTAGGGATACCATCGCTGACTTATTTCCAGTTTTTACTGGAGTTCGTCAGGGATGTGTCCTGCCCCCCACACTTTTTAGCACTTTTCTGGACTGGATTCTGGGGAGGATGTCGCAGAGATCAAGCTGCGGTGCATCATTTGGGAATGTCAAGATCTCTGACCTTGATTTTGCAGATGATGCAGTCATCTTTGCTGAGACTGGATGAGACCCCCTTTTGGGGGCTCTCGAGGTGCTGAATGGCGAGTCGGAGCTGCTGGGATTACGGGTTTCCTGGGTCAAAACTAAGATCCAGGCTTTCAATGACATCTTGGATGCTGCTATCCTGTCTGTACCTGTTTGTGGCGAGAATGTTGAGGTCACAGAGCGATTCACTTACCTCATGTCTCTGCTGGCTGTGAGCCAGAGGTCAACAGACGTCTGCATCGGGCCTGGAGTCATGGATTCACTGGATCATGGGGTGTGGCGCTGCCTGTACCTGTGCGGGGAAGAAAGTCGGAGTCTTCAGGTCCTTGGTGCTTCCAGTCTTGCTCCATGGATGTGAGACTTGGACTCTGACCAGGGATATGAGACTGAGACTTAATTTCTTTGGTACCAACCAGGTCTCTTCGGAGAATCCTTGGCTATCACTGGTCCAACGTTGTGTCCAATGAGCAGTTGCTAAGAGAGACTCAACTGAGATTTGTTACTTGCATAGTCCGTGAGCATCAGCTGCGGCTGTATGGACATGTGGCTCATTTTCCTGACGCTCATCCTGCTCACCAGATTCTCTCAGCGAGGGAGCCTCGGGAGTGTAGGAGGCCAATGGGCCGACCACGTGACTCATGGTTGGAGCAGGTTGATCAGCATCTCAAGGAGATTGGGATGGGCCAAGCACCTGCTTGGGGAATGGCCAGACGGAGGCCCCTGGAATACCGGCAGAAAGTGGACGCAGCGCCGCGCTGCTCCCTCACCCGACCCGACTTCCTGAAAGCGGATCGTTACACTGGTCTGTGTCATTTCAGAGGTCTAGGTTTTCTCAACGGTCCTGATATGCTTTTAGCATGCTGAATTTAGAAATGTATCTCATTTCACTCAATCAGGTCAAGTTTTTATGCTATCTCAATTTTAAGGAAAAAATTAATCAAAATTTTTGTTTTTTTAATTCGCATTTTTTAAATTCAAAATCAGACTTACATTGACAGAAAATGTACAAACTATATATAAAATGACGCACAAGTACCGTTAATGTGAAATTCAACATTAAAAAGACGAAGGAAAACAGCGACTGCTGGAGCGACTGAAGTTGGGTGTTGCCAGAAACAATGATTTATCTATATTTTTCTGAAATTGAAATGAAAGTAATTGAGAAGGCACTTTCTTCCACATTATAACGGTACTTGTGTGTCATTATATGTATAGTTTGTACATTTTCTGTCAATGCAAGTCTGATTTTGAATTTTAAAAATGCTAATTAAAAAAACAAAAAAATTTTTTTTCCTTAAAATTGAGATAGCATAAAAACTTGACTTGATTGAGTGCAATTAGATACATTTCTGAATTCAGCATGCAAAAAACACGAGATCCGTTGAGAAAACCTTGACCTCTGAAAAAAATATTTCAAATGCAGCCCAGTGTTATCTTTTCTCATTATCATTATTGCTATAGTGTTGGTGTGCCCTTTCATAATCTCAGGCTAGCTCAATGCCAGAAATGGAGTTTGACAATCAGAAGTTTTATAGCCTGGTGTTGGCTCAGTGGTTAGGGTGGCTGGCTTGTGATCTTAGGGTCCTGAGTTCAAATCCCACTCATCCGTTGAATTAATACCAGGTGGAGTTGACTCTGCTTGTCATCCTTCCGAGGTTGGCAAAATGAGTGCCGAGCTTGCTGGTATCCTGTGTTGGAGTAGCGATCCGTCCAGGATTGTGCCCAAGAGCCAAGGAGACTGATTAGTCAGCACCAACGCTCTGCACAGAGTATGGTCCCAATGGATGGATGGATGGAATCACAAGTTTTGAAACGTAATTTTGCTTTTTTTAGGGGCCCCCCAGTGGTCAGGGGCCGAGTAGACCTGCTCTGCCAGGCCTCCCCAAACACCAGCTCTGCTTGTGTCAGGAACATTATATTTGTTGAACTCTGTTCACATTGTTAAGCGAAGGCTGACATGTCGAGGAAATTTATGGCTCATTCATCATTATCTCCTGATAAAGAAAATGTTGTTGTCACAGCTTGTTAAATTGTTATTTTGTGAAAAATGTGAAATGTGGTAAATCTGGAGGGGCAGATGGCTTCACAAGTTTTGAAACGTAATTTTGCTTTTTTTAGGCGCCCCCCAGTGGTCAGGGGCCGAGTAGACCTGCTCTGCCAGGCCTCCCCAAACACCAGCTCTGCTTGTGTCAGGAACATTATATTTGTTGAACTCTGTTCACATTGTTAAGCGAAGGCTGACATGTCGAGGAAATTTATGGCTCATTCATCATTATCTCCTGATAAAGAAAATGTTGTTGTCACAGCTTGTTAAATTGTTATTTTGTGAAAAATGTGAAATGTGGTAAATCTGGAGGGGCAGATGGCTTCACAAGTTTTGAAACGTAATTTTGCTTTTTTTAGGCGCCCCCCAGTGGTCAGGGGCCGAGTTGACCTGCTCTGCCAGGCCTCCCCAAACACCAGCTCTGCTTGTGTCAGGAACATTATATTTGTTGAACTCTGTTCACATTGTTAAGCGAAGGCTGACATGTCGAGGAAATTTATGGCTCATTCATCATTATCTCCTGATAAAGAAAATGTTGTTGTCACAGCTTGTTAAATTGTTATTTTGTGAAAAATGTGAAATGTGGTAAATCTGGAGGGGCAGATGGCTTGTCTGTCGAGCATCTTAAACATGCTGATGCTAGGATATTTGAGCTCCTCAGTCTTCTCAAAAATTCTATGCTTGTTCATGGTCATGTACCTCCAGCTCCTACCACTGTTATCTTCATACCCTTGGGGAAAAGTAAGGCTGGTGACCTCTGCAGCAAAGACAATTATCATCCTATTGCCCTTGCTGCACTGTTATCAAAAGTACTTGAGTGTGTTTTACTGGCCAGGTGTGACAGTGTGAAAATATTTGTGATAATCAGTTTGGTTTTCAGAAAGGTCATTCCACCGAGTTAGTATTGTCTGTCTTTAAGTGAGTGATTGATTTTAAGTTACTCAGGGAAGCCCTGTATTTGTTTGCTTTCTGGATTCTCAGAATTAACAGTTAATCTGGATTTTGACAGAGTTAATACTGCTCAAAAATTGCCTTGGGAAGCAAATAAATGCTTATGGTCTGGTGAGGGAATATGGTCTCTGATGCCTTTCAGGTGTCCAATGGGGTAAGACAGGGTGAAGTTATGTCCCCTTTCTGTTTAATATGTACATAGATCATCTGTGAAAAAGCCTGGATGCAGCAGGAGTAAATAACAACAGCAGGAGTTAAGGAGAAATATCATCACCCTCATAACAAAAGTTCCTGTCATTTTTTTTTCCAGTTTTTGAGATTTTCTGCCCAAGTCATCCAGAGCCATGAAGTAATCATAATAACGAGTAACAAAATTTGTGTTTCATTTAGCTTCCATTAACAACTCTGTGCACAAGAAATAGTGAATAAATATTCGTTGATGAAGAATTGCTGCAGTTTTTTGTTTTTTCCTCAAAAATGGAAAAAAATGACTTAGGCACTTTTGTTTTTAGGGTAAAGATATGTTAATAACATTTGTGTTGTGGATAATGACTTTCCTTGCTCCTTCTATGGTTTCCCTGAATGTATTACTGGAGATATGTGAACAAAATGCTACTGCACCCGATATTGTGTACAACATTGCAAAATCGGTATGCAGGGAGTTTCAGTCGAGACAGGTTATGTTTGCCCAGTTCCCCTGTGTGATCAATTGAAGTACGTTTCCATTTATACGTACATTGGTCACATTATCAATGATGACATGCGTGACAACTCCGATATCAAGTGACAATATCACTCTCTGTGTGCAAGCAAATAGTCTTTCGTAGTCTTTTTTTTTCTTTTCCTTTTTTTCTGAAAAAATTAAGTGTTGTCTGTTTAAATCCAACTGGAGTGACTTGTACTGCTCAGCTTTGTGGGGCAATTATGTCCAATCATCACTGCACAAAGATTTTTTTAAAATCACTGCTTGCTATAACAATGCCTTTATTTGTATACATGGTCAGGGCTCATGGAAGAACTAATGCACAGAACAGAGGAGGATTTACCAGGATAAAAGGAACAGGAGAGAGAGGAGAGGAGAGGAGAGGAGAGGAGAGGAGAGGAGAGGGGAGGAGAGGAGAGGAGAGGAGAGGAGAGGAGAGGAGAGGAAGGAGCGGGAGGAGAGGAGAGGAGAGGAGAGGAGAGGAGAGGAGAGGAGAGGAGAGGAGAGCAGAGCAGACGAGAGGAGAGGAGAGGAGAGGAGAGGAGAGGAGAGATCAATTTTGAAATGTGGTTTGTCCAAGATAGATCACTGCGGATTGTAAGACCCAGGAGTTTGAATGACTGAAAAAAAAAGTTTTAAAAAATGACCTTAAAAATTAGGTCAAAGTAAAATATAAATAATTATTAAAATTGATGCGTCTCCAGGATGTGACAAATTGATGTGTATGCAGGTACAAGCCCGCATACTTTATATTCATCTTGTTGATGCAAAACATCATTCTGAAAGTCCCTGCTCCGAGGTACAGCTTATCGGCAAACTGTCCAACCAATGTGTGCAACTCACGTGCACGCACAAACGGCTCCTTTTCGATGTGCATTACATCATATCATCACAGTATTGTGCAAACAGTAAGTCATTCCAAGGTCAACAACAGTGAATAACTTGGCTATGACGTTGTGAATAAATATTATATCTATCTATATATTACTAAAACTCTTATCTTGTATACATGTATGTATGTTCTGGAAATACAGCCAAAACGGTACACGATAGCGCAAAATTTTTAGTGATGCCTTACTCACCATTCTCCTGCGGTGTGCAGTATCAAGTTTCGTTCAAACCGGGCAATAAAAAAAATGATTAAAAAAAAATCAATTCCCGATTCAGTCAAGTACTTTTCGGGAGAATTTGAACTTGAAATGCAAACAACCTCAGCGGTATAGTTCGCTGGAGCTATCTTTATTTTTTCCTGAAATGATTTTTTTCATCAACCGCTGTCATAATGGGAACCCAACGGGTTCACGGGTCGTCTAGTTATTTATAAAGCCATACACAGACCTCCTGAGCAGTTCTTGGAAAGACATCACCCTATGACTAAGGTCTGAGAAGCATGATGCTGACGAGTAAGGCCCAACAACCAACGAAAGGCATCGTTATTGCAAACATGGATTTCGCACATCACAATGATTGCCCCGCAAAGTTGAGCAACACAAGATACAACAGCAGGATTAAAACAGACATTTAATTTATTCAGAATAAATGAGAGGGGGGTAAGAACTGGACTTATCCCCATTTTGTTTCCCATATTTGCACTCAAAAATGGCTTTCATTTGGAATAAATAATATTGTGCATTGTAAACATTTTCTAATTATCTTTATACTTTTGCCAGATATAATGACTGAACAACGAATAAATCATTTCGAAGATGTTTTGTCTCAAAGTGAAAGGGAAAGCATTTTGTTGGAGTCAAATATTGGTTCGGGAGGGAGGGGAGGGGGTGGGCGGGGATGGTCATGCGAAGCGTCACAGGGGGAGGGCTGAGTGTCAAAAAAAGTGACACATTTTATGTACGACCCTCCCCCCACCCCCCCCAAACAACAAAATGTACAAAATAGAATCAAACTGAGGAAAAATTATTTTAGAAGCTCCATCGATTAAAACTTAAAATTTCAAGTCCGAAGATTTCCAAACTATTGTTGCTCAATGATAAAAAAATTTAAATAAATCAGTAGAGTATACGCCGGGATTAACAAACTATAAATAAACGTTGCAGGTGAAGAAATAAGACATCCTTTTAAACAGCAAGCAAAGCAGTTAGAAATAATAACAATGAGAGACATGACAAGTAAAGAGACACCTTCAATTTCTTCATTTCATCTGTATAACGCAGTTTTACTCAGCGATTTGTACTAATATTCAACTATTTATTTGCAGAAACGAGTTCCTGGGTCTTGTATGACAATTAACTACGCCTCGAACCCGGGGAGCACAACACCTTTGGGATTTTCAAAGAGGAGGAATTATTGGCCATTCGGAAGGTGGAGGCAGCCAGCGTTAGATAACTCAGAAACTTGACATTCCGCTTTCTACGGTCAATCAGGTGATTGTGCAATTCACCAGTGAAGGCAAGGGATCCACAGCTTCCCGTTCTGGTCGATCTGGGCCCTCAGAAAGATGTCTTAAAGCTGTCAAGCGGTCCATTGAGAAAACTCCCTGTTACAAGGCAGCAGATGTTGCAGAGGAGGTCCAAGTTAGCTTAAGGTACCTTCATCAACTGGGCTACTATGGGAGAGCAGCTCGGAGAAAACCTCTTCTTAGACCAGCTAACATTCAAAGGAGAAAGAAGTGGGCTGACGAGATGGTCAACAGACCATTGGAGTTTTGGCAAACTGTCATTTTTTTTCAGATGAGTTCCAATTTGGCCAATATTCTAACGGTGGGTGTGTTTGGGTCTGGAGACTTCCCGGTCAAGAGTTTTCTTTGAACCGATTGCAGCCAACTGTCAAACACGGTGGGTTTTCAGTGATGGTGTGGGGAGCAATCTGGAGCACTGGTCAGTCAGAGCTTGTGGAATGTGTTGGCAACATCAACTCTACAATATTGATTCGCGGGTGCCAGCAGTGACCACTATTTTCGTTGTGTCCGTGTGTCTGTCTGTCTGTTTGTGACTCTCTCCAGAGCATAGCTCCGTGACGTTTGATGCGATCTTAATGAAACTTGAACACAAGGTAGATATCATGGTCTAGTTGCGTCTTTTTGTAGGAGGGGCGTCCTTGTGGGCGGAGCCAGCCCACTTGAACTTTTTATTTATTATCCCACCCCCCCCCCCCGGAGGGAGGGAGCGGGATATTGTAATCGTCCGGTTTGTTTGTCTGTCTGTCTGTCTGTCTGTTAGCAACTTTATGGCAAAACGGCTTTAGCAAACACTATCAAATTTAATCCACAGGTGGGAAATGAACCTTGGACGACCCCGTTAACATTTGGGTCCAACTGGATCAAAGATCAAGGTCACGAAAAGATCAAAATCGTTTTTCGCTCATAACTTCGTCAAAAATGCTCCGATTTACTTCAAACTAAGCTTATAGTGAATTTTATTCTATTTGTCACTTATAATCCTACCCATTCCTACAGTGAAAAAGGCATATTTGTGAAGATCGGTAGGGTCTGAAGTTTTGGGGGAGGTGATGGTCATCGGTCAAAATTCCAAATTTTCCATGAAAACTAAAACATGGTTACAAAAATACAACTTTACGGGAAAACGGCTGGCTCAAACACTGTCAAATTGTATCCACAGGTGGGTAATGAACCTCGGACGACCCCATTAACTTTTGGGTCCAATTAGGTCAAAGGTCAAGGTCAGGTCACGAAAAGGTCAAAAATCGTTTAATTGACTTCAAACGAAGACTAAAATATTCCTTATAATCAACATTCAGGTTAAGGATGTATCAAATTTAAATTTGATTCCCAAAATAACTTTATGCCTAAAATGGGTGGGATTTGTTGTGCCTGGCACCACTTGTTTTTATTTTTTTTCTCGATTTTTTTTCTCGATTTTTTTTCTCGCAATTTCATTTCCTCAAAGCTGTGCGTAATGTCCATAAGTACAACATATAAAAAAATCCGATTTGATTTGGTCAATTTTGACGGAAGAGATAGGTTTTTACGGTAGGGCTTCCTCAAAAGCTTCCACTAACTCAATTGTACCTATCGTGGCATTGTTCAATAATGTCCGCGAACCATTGTCGCCTCCCAGCTAGTACATTTCTATCCTCGAGGATGGACTTCTCCTCGTCTTCTCCACTGGTCAGATATTCAAAAACAACACTCTTGTTCATGGAACATGGAGCTCCTTGCCACACTGCAAAAAAGACCAAAGAATGGCAGGACAGAAATGGGATCAAGCGACTTCCATGACCAAGTCAGTCTCTTGACATGAATCCCATTGAACACCTCTGGGCCATATTGGATGGAGCTGTGCAGAAAAAGTCCAGGAAACCAACATCACGGGCAGAATTGCTGAACCTTTTGCGTGAAGCCTGGGCAGAAATCCCACAAGAGAAAATGTCAGAACTCGTTAGTTCTTTACCTGAAAGAGTAAAAGCATTGAAATCTGCAAATGGCAAGTCTACCAAATACTAGTGAATGTAGTAAAATGGATCAAACCTACTTCAAATTTTCAACAAATAAATTCTTTAAAAATCATGGTCTATTTACTTCTGTCATGTCTCTGTCGAAAGGTTCTCTGTGTGGTCCTGTCAAACACGTTTTTAGATCCTCGTGGAGGATCTCTAAGTCTTACTCACGTTGTTGTTCTTGTGGACTTTTTTGTTTCACAGCCTACAGTTTTCATCGAAACTTCCTGAAACTTGGCATATATATGTAAAAATACCCTGCGCAGACAGTAACCATCTCGGATTTTGAAAATTCCTCCAAGAAAAAAAAAAAAAATAATGACGTCAAAATATCTCCGCTAATGGAAATCGCCCAAAAAAATATCTCCAAAACTAGGCAAGCTTTTTGAATTTTGTTTGCGGGAATCAAGCCGGGCACTAGCACAGATAATTATTGTTTATCGCAAACCCGATACGTCACAATGACGTCATATTCGTATTTATGACGTCATCGTTAAGAGGACGAGGATCTTCGCTCATTTGAGCTTATTACATGATATTTTAAATTTCCAATTAAAATTAACGGAACTCACATTATCTCACAATCATTTTATTATTTGGTCGAAATCACGCAAGCGGTGCACTGACTGACTGGGCTTCACAATGACAGGACGTAGTTGCCTTTTAAACGCGCGCCAAGTTGCCAGCCCAGAAGCTCGCCGCCCGCTCGGCATAATAATTACCTCAGGATGGATGCGAAGAAATGTGTTCTTTCGAAAATACGTCGATCTTCCGAGTCACTCTCTATTAAACTAAAGCCTTTTTGCTCCGTGGTTCCAACGATGCACGGAATCTATCGTTTTTTTTATAAAGCAATTCTGCCTTCACAAACACGCTGAACAATTCGCGATGCGGTTTACCTCAGCTCTCCAATGCAATTCAATCTGAAGGGTTTCTTCTTCCTCCTTACCCCTTCTTCTTCTTCTTCTTCTTCTTCCTCTCTTTCCGCTTTACTTCTTCTTCTTCTTCTTCTTCTTCTTAATTTACGCACACAAACAAACAAACAAAAAAAAAAACAGCACGCAACCTTTAAATGATTCGGAAATGTTGTTTTACCAGCAAAGCTGTTTATTATTTCCTCTTATTAGTTTAGTTATCTTCCCGAATACACGACGTTTGTTTGTCATGTTGTTACCCCATCTGGAATATTTGCGCTCCACAGCTTAATCTTATGGCCAGCAGCCAGGGTTTATCTTCTGGGATTTTTGCGACACGTCGTAAAACGACGGCGCGACGACTTGCATGTCCCGGCATCGGAATTCACAGAGAAACAGTTTGTCGTTCTTTGTTTCCTTTGTACTTGTTTGCCGTTGATATATTTTGCAGGAGGCCTACCCTGTGCTTTGCAACCAGACGAAAGTGCTCAAGCGTGTTTCTGATCACAGGAATTTGTAAACACAGCAATGAAACCCTTTTTGTCTTTTTGAAAGATAAACACCATAAACCACAACCGACACACGCGGAGATATTCATCATCGAAGGCGAACAAGAATATAGGATTTTGGAGATAATAGACAAGGAAAGTCCTGTTTGGGATCAGGGACTAAAAACCCGTCGGCGGTTTCCTCATCGATTTCGAAAGTCTTGAGAAATTTTAACGACTTTTTGCATGAAAACTGCATTTTTTTTTTTTTTGCCCCATGTTTACAAAGGTTAGGAGGTTAAAAAAACATCGATCCCTCTCTTCCACATGTTAAAGGAACCGAGCTTGCGTCCGTGCGTGGGAACTCCACCCATTGGATGGACAGTTCGCCTGACTCCACGAACTAAGGCCACCAATTTAGGAACCCTGGAGAACCATTCCTAATTTACCCTTTAGAACCATTCATAATTTACCCTTGAGAACGATTCCTAATTTACCCTTTAGAACCATTCAAAATTTACCCTTTGGAACCATTCATAATTTACCCTTGAGAACGATTCCTAATTTACCCTTTAGAACCATTCATAATTTACCCTGAGAACGATTCCTAATTTACCCTTTAGAACCATTCAAAATTTACCCTTTGGAACCATTCATAATTTACCCTTGAGAACGATTCCTAATTTACCCTTTAGAACCATTCAAAATTTACCCTTTGGAACCATTCATAATTTACCCTTTAGAACCATTCATAATTTACCCTTTGGAACCATTCATAATTTACTCTTGAGAACCATTCATAATTTACCCTTTGGAACCATTCATAATTTACTCTTTAGAACCATTCCTAATTTATCCTTGAGAACGATTCCTATTTTACCCTTGAGAACCATTCATAATTTACTCTTTAGAACCATTCCTAATTTACCCCTTAGAACCATTCATAATTTACCCTTTGGAACCATTCATAATTTACTCTTTAGAACCATTCGGAATTTACCCCTTAGAACCATTCATAATTTACCCTTTAGAACCATTCATAATTTACCCTTCGGAACCATTCATAATTTACTCTTTAGAACCATTCATAATTTACCCTTTGGAACCATTCATAATTTACTCTTTAGAACCATTCCTAATTTATCCTTGAGAATGATTCCTAATTTACCCCTTAGAACCATTCATAATTTACCCTTTGGAACCATTCCTAATTTACACTTTCGAACCATTCAGAATTACTCCTTAAAAACATTCATAGCTTACCCTTGAGAACCATTCAGAATTTATACTTTCGAACCATTCAGAATTACCCCTTAAAACCATTCGGAATTTACCCTTTAGAACCATTCGGAATTTACCCTTTAGAACCATTCGGAATTTACACTTTCGAACCATTTATAGTTTACACTTTCGAACCATTCATAATTTACCCTTAAGAAGCATTCGGAATTTACCCTTTGGAACCATTCAAAATTTACACTTTAGAACCATTCATAATTTACCCTTTAGAACCATTCCTAATTTACCCGTAAGAACCATTCATAATTTACCCTTGAGAACGATTCCTAATTTACCCTTTGGAACCATTCAAAATTTACACTTTAGAACCATTCATAATTTACCCTTTAGAACCATTCCTAATTTACCCTTTAGAACCATTCCTAATTTACCCATAAGAACCATTCATAATTTACCCTTAAGAAGCATTCGGAATTTACCCTTTGGAACCATTCAAAATTTACACTTTAGAACCATTCATAATTTACCCTTTAGAACCATTCCTAATTTACCCTTTAGAACCATTCAAAATTTACCCTTTGGAACCATTCATAATTTACCCTTTAGAACCATTCATAATTTACCCTTTGGAACCATTCATAATTTACCCTTTGGAACCATTTATAATTTACTCTTTAGAACCATTCCTAATTTACCCTTGAGAACGATTCCTAATTTACCCTTGAGAACCATTCATAATTTACTCTTTAGAACCATTCCTAATTTACCCCTTAGAACCATTCATAATTTACCCTTTGGAACCATTCCTAATTTACACTTTCGAACCATTCAGAATTACTCCTTAAAACCATTCATAGCTTACCCTTTAGAACCATTCGGAATTTACCCTTTAGAACCATTCGGAATTTACACTTTCGAACCATGCATAGTTTGCACTTTCGAACCATTCATAATTTACCCTTAAGAAGCATTCGGAATTTACCCTTTGGAACCATTCATAATTTACACTTTAGAACCATTCATAATTTAGCCTTTAGAACCATTCCTAATTTACCCTTTAGAACCATTTATAATTTACCCGTAAGAACCATTCATAATTTACTCTTTGGAACCATTCCGAATTTACCCTTTGGAACCATTCCTAATTTACACTTTCGAACCATTCAGAATTACTCCTTAAAACCATTCATAGTTTTCCCTTGAGAACCATTCAGAATTTACACTTTCGAACCATTCAGAATTACCCTTTAGAACCATTCGGAATTTACCCTTTAGAACCATTCGGAATCCATACTTTAGAACCATTCGGAATTTACGCTTTCAAACAATTCGCAATGACCCATTCGAACCATTTTGAATTACCCTTTAGAACCATTTAGAATTACCCTTTAGAACCACTTAGAATTACCCATGAGAACCACTTAGAATTACCCATGAGAACCACTTAGAATTACCCTTTAGAACCATTTAGAATTACCCGTTAGAAGCACTTAGAATTACCCTTTAGAACAATTTAGAATAACCCTTTAAAATAACCCTTTAGAACCATTTAGAATTACCCATTAGAACCATTTAGAATTACCATGAGATCCATTTAGAATTACCCTTTAGAACCATTTAGAATTACCTATTATAACCATTTGGAATTACCCATTAGAACCTTTTAGAACTACCCATTAAAATCATTTAGAATTACCCTTTAGAACCATGTAGAATAACCCTTTAAAATAACCCTTTAGAACCATTTAGAATTACCCTTTAGAACCATTTAGAATTACCCATGAGAACCTTTTAGAATTACCCATTAGAACCCTCTAATTGGTGACCCCGACGTGACACAATGGACGGTGAAGGGGATACAAAGGACTAACCATTCACTGGGAATGCCTGGTGTTGGCTTAATGGTAGAGGTGGTGGGCTAGGGATCCTAGGATCCTGAGTTGAAATTCGACTTTGCTGTTGAATTAATACCAGGTGGGGTTGACTCTGCCTGTCATCCTTCTGAGGTCGGCAAAATGAGTGCCAGCATGCTGGTATGCTGTGTTGGAGTGGCGATCTGTCCAGGATTGTGCCCAGTAGCCAAGGAGACTGCATAGGCAGCAGCAACGCTCTGCACAGAGAATGGTCTCAATGGATGGATGGATTCACCAGGAACAGCCTGGCATCCGTGTCTTTCTCGGTCACTCAACCAACTTCATCCACGGCAGCGGTTTCATTAAAACTCTTTTCACTTCATTCATGGTTTCTCTTCCTATGGTATCCATGGCCATCTCCACTCATGGCTCGCAGACTTCCTCTCCTGTCGCAGTCAACGTGTGGCTCTAAATGGAGTTCTTTCATTCCCCCTTCCTGTCCAGGCTGGAGTTCCTCAAGGCAATGTTCTGGGCCCTGTTCTTTTTCTGGTTTTCATCAATGATCTCTCTGACTCTCTGGAAAATCCTCTATATCTCTTTGCTGATGACTCCACCCTCTGCCATACCATTGGTCATCCCTCAGACCGGCAAGCAGCAGCTTCTTCGCTCACTGCAGATCTGGATAAAATGACAAACTGGTCCAACACGTGGAACATGTCCTTCAATCCGGACAAATCTCACACTCTCAGTATGTCTCTTTGAAAGGACCGTTTAGACCCCCCCCCCACCTCCAAAGCCAGTCGCCGACTGGGAATCCTCCATCATGCAAAGTCCTTCCTCGGCCTGTCGGGGATTGTATGTACTCTAACAGCAACCAAACATGTCTACTAGTGTTTGGTTAAAACTCTTGAGTTTCAATTGGAAAGAGGGAAAGGATAAATCTTCCCATTAGTTTATCTGTGCACTGTCAAGGAACTTGTTTTGACATTGTTACAACACAGCTGGCCTTGTCGACCGTTTGAATGACCTTGCTAATCGGGGAGCTGAGCTACCTGGAATCTGTTGGACTACTGCCCAGAACTGTTAAGGCCCAAACAACATGTAGGAGGCTACCTTTTAAAATTCTTTAAGGGAATCAAGGGTGTTGTTTCTGCACTCTCTGTGCTCTCTTATCAGCAGTACTGACAGGAGAATGCAATAGATTAATGAATGGTAATAAATCCTCTTTGACACACAGTCATTCAAAGGTCGCAGTAAATTGAACTTAAGGCAGTGCCGAAAGACCGCTCACCAGAGGATTAGGCTGGGTGGACTATTGTGTTCAAAGCCTGTTGTCTCCATATGCATATGTCTGATGTGTAATAAACCCTTCTCCACCAAGATCGGTGATGAACAAAGCTTGACCTTAATCACTGTGGACCTCACCTGGATCTCAACAGGCCCACCTGGGCTCCTGACCACTTACAAAGCTTTTGCCCGCAGGCTGATGGAGTACTGCTCTCCCCTCTGGGCTGGTGCTCCTGCCTCCCACCTTTCTCGGCTTCACGCTGTGGAAACCAAGGCATTTCGGATCATTGGCATCTTCCACAATGAGGCTGAGTCTTTGGGCCTCTCACTCGATCACCGCAGGCTGGTCGGTGGTCTTTCTGTCTTCTACAGTCTCCTCTCCAGCCTCGCCCCCCCTCCCCTGCTCTCTCTGCGATTTGTCCCCATCACATTTCCGCAGGGCGCTCAAGGTCCGCCAACAACCCCCTTCTGGGAAAACTACCAAAATCACGAATTACTGCTCACCTTCACTCTTTCATTCCTCTTTTTTCCACCTTTGGAATAAACTCCCTCACTCAATTCATTCCCATTCTTCCCTCAAGGCCTTCAAAACAGCTGTTCACCACCACCTCTTATCTTCCCCCATCCAAATCCTCGATATTTTCTACCCCCGATAATCCACCCAAGCCCACCTCCTTCAAATTCCCTGCTTTCCTTCCTGAAAGTCCCTGTAATGTCCATCTTCTATTCCCCATGTTCCTGACTCTATCCCTCTCCCTTCCACAGATCTCCTAATGTCTCTGTTCCCCACTGTTTTGTCCTTCCCACTCCCTCCCCTCTTTTCTCATGCCCCCCTTGATGTGCGTTGTGTGTCAGCTCTCACACGAGCCTCGACAAGGTATACAAAAATAAATAAAAAACTGCCGCCATTTTGGCCTAACGACCCACAGCTGTGGTTTTCATAGGTCGAAGCACACTTGGAGCATTACCACCAAGTTGACTGGTTCAATTACATCGTTGAATCGTTTTCACAAGAATATGCGACAGAGGTGACATATTTTACTACAACCTCCAATGAACGTTCTGCAGATGACTTTGAAGGGTGCGCTCACAAAGCACATGACCCACTCTGAGCACCGCCACTTTCAACAACTCCTTACAATCGAGGATTTAGGAGATCGAAGACCCACGCAACGACTGTGTCACATGCAGAAGCTTCTCGGTGAACGGCACACCACCTTCGATCAGTCACTCCTTGATGAGTTGTCTTTGCAACATTTACCACCCATCATCCGTATGATACTTGCAGCTAACGCAGAGCTGGCACTGCCCCGCAGTTGCGGATCTGGCTGATCATCTCATTGACACCTTCACACCGACTGTGGCTGATGTGATACCTCCACCGCATGACGTCACACAGCTACGATCTGAAATGGCAGACATTAAGAAGCTTGTCCTGGAGCTCCATGCTGTGCAATGCCAGTTGTGTTCATCTTCGTGTACCCTTTGTAGGAAGCGAGAAACGCTGTACCTCGAGCTACCATTCGCCTTCACCTTCCATGAGCACTCAAGATCGGTGTTGGTACCACGTGACCTTCGGGGCGAATACTCGTCAGTGTTGGGCACTGTGCTCGTACCGGCTGTAGGGTACACCACAAGGATAACAACTTATGACGACGAGTTGACCTGGCCCATACATCAGTCACCTTCTTTTCCTGGTGCATTGGACGAGCGAAATTCCTTATCTTGTGGATACAGGGACAGAGGTGAGTATTGTGCCGCCATCTGCTGCTGAACGGAAAAGACAGGAAAATTCATTACATGCCGCTAACAACAGTGCTATTGCTACTATTGGAGAGCATCTCCTCCAGTTTGATTTGGGTTTACATCGCTCAATTCCATGGGTGTTTACTACTTCCAACACAAAATACTGTCCTCGTGGATTTTTTTTTTTACGTCATTTCAATCTCCTCGTTGACGAAAGGTGCTGCAGCTTGTCTCTGGTGGCTGCAACTTTTTGGAAAATAAGGAAATGGGATCCCATTGTCCTTGCACATGCTGTTGGAATACTGCACCAACTGCCACATCAACCATGATGCATTGTGGTGCATCTGACTTAGGATGGACAAGCGTTGTGGCCTCTGCTAGCGAAGACCTCACTGCGGTAAAAGCAGCAGCGCATTCGGCGGACCAAACCAAAAATCTTTTTGGCTCCTTTCCATGCCGTGGGAGGTCAGTTAGTGCATGAAGGGTGTCTGCACTGTTTGGGATAAACTCCTGTAGAAATTCACCGTGCCCAGAAACTGCCGTGGCTTGCACACCGATGTTGGCTGCAAATAATCCTGGATCACCTTGACCTTGTCAGCCAGTGGATGGATGCCATGTTCATCAATCAAATGCCCCAAAAACTGTAATGAGGGCACTATTAACTGACATTTGGCAAGATTGATGATGACGCCATACTGCGATAAGCGAGTAAATGCAAGCTGAAAATGCTGTTCATGCTTCTTGATCGTCTCACTGGCAATGAGCAGATCATCAATGTAGGCATAAATGAAAGGCAAACACCGGATGACCTCATCGATGAAGTGCTGAAAAGTTTGTGCCGGAATCTGATGATACACTCTCTCTAAGTCGAGCTTGGAGAAACCTTGCTTTCCCTGGAGTGGAGAAGTAAAATCCTGTAGGTGTGGTACAGGGAAACAGTCTGGTACTGTTTTAGTTCAGTGCACGGTAGTCATCACAGGGCATCCAATCGCCAAACGTCTTCTTCTGAATCATATGTAAAGGTGAGGACCAGTTGCTGCTTGAACGTCGAATGACACCCAACTCAAGCATATGGTCAAACTCCTCTTTAGAAATTGCATAACGATCCGAGCTCGTGGACGTGATCGATCCGTGACTGGAGGGCCCCGCGTGTCAATGTGGTGAGTAGTGGAGTGTTTGATTACCACTTCACTGTAGGTTAACAGAGTTACTTCTGGGTACTCCTGAAGGATGGTGTCATAACTGGCCATGTGGTCAGACTTGACAAGCATTGGACTGACAGAATGCACGTGCGCGGTTATACCTTTGACGCAAAGATTTGTGGAAGGGTCGAGGAGCTTTTTGGTTTTTGACATCCACCAGCAATCCAAAATGCTTCAATAAATCAGCTCCGATGATAGGGATGGGTAAGTCCACAATGGTAATTATCCATCGGTCAGCACGCCTCAGGCCAAGGTTGAGAGTTAATGATCGGTCACCACATGTGGAAATGGTGGATTTGTTCACATGTTGAAGAGTAAATGCAGATGGTTTACATTTGCCCATAACCGGGGTAAAACGCTGACCTCAGCTCCAGTGTCAACTAAAAATCAGGTGCTGGTGTTCCTGTGGACCGATGAAAAATAAACGACTTGGTTGTTGGTCGCCCGACTGACTCATTTATAATCGCTGGTTGTGGCATTTCCTGAATGTGAAACAGGGCAGGCTGTGAAAACTGCAAGGCTGAACACACTAGTGTGCATTCCCCCCAAATTGCCAATGATATCAACATGTGCCCCCTGGATGTTGCTGTGCACCAGGACTACGGCATTGGTGTGTGTCAATCTCCTGCATGTTGCTGGGGGTCCATCTACAACCACGCTCCCCCTTAACATGTAAGAACCTGCCCTTGGGAAGTTAACTGGTCCATTTGGGTTTTAAGTCGTTGCGTGCTGGTGCAGACACGTCACCGACTAACTGGGATGCGACCACACCGATGGAGGAAGTGGGTGAGGTAGCGACTTCGACGATCTTATCAGCAAGTTACTCGATATTCACCGAATCGTTGGTTGAAACAAGGATACGCTGAGCATTGGTTGGCAATCGTTGGAGTAAAAGCTTCTCGAGTAAATTATCCTCCAGGTTATTCTCACCCAACAATTGTCCTATCCTTTGTAGCAATTGAGGAGGCTTACGATCTCCCAGCTCCTCCAAATATAGTTGAAGTTAGCGTTTTTGCTCCAGGCACATGTGCGGGGAATCATACGGCCTTTCAGTGGGTGGCTCAACGAGAATGCTCTAGTGCTTTCTCTGGTGCTGTGATTCCTCAGGTTAGAAACTGTGCATCAACTTGAGCGAACCATCTGATGGGGTCATTTGCCCAAAAAGGAGGTAACTTCAAACTAACAGCTGGGACGATAGCACTTTCATTTGACATGATGGAATATGTAATTAATCACTCACATTGAATCACGTCCTCACCGTTTATCACATTGCAATCACATCGGGGTCACCAATTGTGGTGATTTAGGCGTCGGAGATGGCAAGCCGAAGAGCAGACTCGTTCATTGTCATTCAGCCAAACAAACAAAATCCACTTCGCTCTATAATCTTGGTGACGTCGAACAAGTCACTATTAAATATTGATTTGTTGAGCACTCGTGAATAAGAATGAGAAAAAGGCTTGCAAGGAAAAGTGTGTCATGGTGACAAGCTCCAATGAAGTGCACCTTGCAAGTATCCGGTGCGTCGATTGGCTCTCTGGAGGGACTCCACTGATTGGCTGCTAGTGCTCATACATTTGCTTTTTTTATACAAATAATGGCAAAATGTAAAGAAAAATTAATGAGTCACTGCAGATGTATATGCAAATTAAGTGGTGCATTGTTGAGAGCGTCCGCTCTGATTCTGGGGGGTGGTGGGGGTGAGGGTCGCCGCTGACGGTTCAAACCCCGGCTGAATCATACCAAGAACAACGATAAAACTGGTCTTTCTAGTTGGTTTATTAATACATACATGTCAGTTGATAACTGAGAAAATGCTGAATTGGTCACAAATTATTTGGGAAAATTGCATGCAATTGTTGAAGAAGACAATCAACGAACGCCTTCATACTTGGTGACTGGAATGCTAATCTGCTAAATTTCTGAGATGAATATGCTTGTACTGTGTCTCATTATCTTCGCCTTGATGTAGACACATACCATACAACATATACATGCGTCACCTATGCTCATCACACTGTGTCACAACATCCTGGGTGTGTTCCATTACCAACTTGAAGGGCACTCGGTAGAGCGCGTACCTCCTCCATGTAATGCCTGATCCAAGAGAAAATATTTGGCCCAATACATGTTTGAAATTGAAAAATAAATATGTATTGAGAAATAGTGAGGACAGACACACACACATACAAAGGCATGCCAATCTTGCATGTTCTAACGTGGCATTAAAGTATTGCTCTCGTTCATAAGTCTCGTTTTTGCTGTGATTCACTGACCTAGAGTCCCCCTAACTACCTTAGTGGCACCTGTTTTTCTTTACCTACAGCTGCCTGGCATTGTCCTATCTGCTAACCCCAGTATCTATTACCACCCCCAAATCCTTCTCCTGCATGACAGGCTCCCTTGCATCATCTCGATTTTAATTTTTCTTATCCATCCCCAACACCTTACACTCGCTCAGGTTAAATTCCATCTGCCAGTCTTTTGCCAAATCCATACAAGTATCAATACTCTCTTGTATCTGTTCACCACCCCCTCTGCTATCCACCTTACCTCCAAGCTTTGTGGCATCTGCAAATTTGGAAAGCCTACTCTTCACCCCATTATCCAAATTGTTGATGTAAATATTGAATAGTAATAGTTAGAGTACTGACCCCGAGGTACCCCAATCCTTACATCCTCCCACTCACAGCCACTCTTTGCTTCCTACCACTAAGCCAGTTTCCAGTCCAGTTAGCTACCTGACCAGCCACTCCACAAGTCCTCACCTTGGCCAACAACCTCCGATGTGGTAGCGTATAAAATGCCTTCTTAAAGTCTCGGTATACTCTTGCTATGTCCACTGCCATCCCTCATTCACCCAAGCAGACACTGCTTCATAGAACTCTAAAAAAATTGTTGGACAGGAACTCCCTTTGCTAAACCCAAGCTGACTACTTTTAATTAGTTTGTATTTGTTTAAATGGTTCTTCATCTGGTCCCTAATCCATGTCTCCAACACCTTCCCCACAAATGAAGTCAAACTAACATAGTAACAAGTCCATAGTTCAATTCTTCTCCGGATCCTTTCTTAAACAACGGTGTTACATTTGCTACTCTCCAATCCTCCGGTAACTGTCCTGACTCCAGCGAGTTATTAACAATATCCGTTAACATCTTGCTTACCTGCTCACTCAGATTATTTTTTTTTTAATCAGGAGGAAGTGGAGGCAGGTTAGAAGTTCCTGGGAATTTTAAACTAACACTAAACTAAAAACTAAAAAAAAAAAAACTTTTAAACAAAAAAACTTTTTCCAGCTCAATCCCATGGCAAATTGCTCTATTTTCTTTTTTGCAGGGTCAAAGGCTTGTGATAGAGTTACAACACAATTCATGAAAACACATGCAGGCACACTATGTATTATTTAACTCACCTGGAATTTAGTCTGGCGAGTTTATGCGATCGAGCAGTGTTCGTAAACACTTCAGTCATTATCGCTTGAACCAAACACGATTCTGATGAAACTTGTCCACAAGCTTCATATCTGATGCGGAAGGAAGGTGTAATTGACTGCATCAAAATCTGCGCTCATCAAGGGGGTCTACGGTGGGTGGGAAGTTGGAACCCCTAAAAAAGGTGTTTGCCCTTGTTACGGTTGTGGGGGTAGATGGAGGAATTTCATCGGAAAGTTAGGATTGAATAGAGTTTTGACCCGTGGACGTGCAGGAGATTTCTCGATGTAAATAAAGTATAGGGAAACTGTGAGCTTCAGTGTTATACGTCACCACACGGGAAGGGTGGTGCGGTGTTAATCAGATAGGGATTAAGGATAAGTTTCCCCCAGTCTGCAATTGCCTGTTGTGACTTATTCCTACATTGATGCATTTACAAGCAAGCCATGAAGGAGGTGCGTTTTTATAACAACCACCACAAGCGAGCCAGGCGTGCCGAGCAGGCAGAAGCCCCGCCTTCCCGGGTTTCATGTGTGCAAGCCACGCCGCAGGTGGATGGTTGTTCGGTGTGATGTCGAAGAGAGATCGGGAGCGAACACATGTTTGGTGCGAGGGACGCACGCGGTCGAGAGAGGAACGCGGCTGGGACGGAGGATCTGGCTTTGCTCTCCTCACGGCACAACAAAATGGCTGCGTGATCCTCGTGTCGTGCTGTGAATTGGCTCGTGTAGTGGAGCAAGATGTTGGCCATTGACTCTTGGGTGATATGAGAGACCGACCTTGAAGCCTCAGACGGCGAAGAGACTGCGACATTCTGCAGAGTGCCACGGATCGGCGAGTGCAATCGACGACAAAGCTGCACAGTGGTCTCTGAGCCCTGGTGTTGAATACCGCTACAAATTGCCTCACGTACGTTTTTCCCGCTGCGAGAGAGCGGCTTGGCGCCATTGTGGGCGCATCGACACGTGCAGGATGAAGTGCCTCAATGCCAAGTTCCATAAAGACCATCTCTGGACTAAGCCAAGTGTCAGAATAAAGGGATAATTTGCTTTTCTTTTGTTTCCCCTTGTCTGTATAAGTGTCTGTGTGTAGAGGCGCCTCGACTTAGATCTTAGTTTAGCTCACGTATTGTTACATTTTGAATTATTGCCTCTTGTAAATATTTGTTTATGTTAAGTTGCTGTGTTCATGTATTTGTTGTGGGGTTTGAGTATAACCCCCCCATATGCCTCCATCTGTGCCTCCGTTGCTCTGCCAGTTCCATGCCAATGCCCCTCCCACACGCGTTATAATCTCTGAGGATCAACGCACCCCCCTCCCAAGGAAAAACTGTTCGGCTATCCAGGCTGACTGGTGTTAACAGCCCGTCCACCACCTTTGGGTCAGGGGATTAACTTAACCGCCCAGAACCGTGACACCTCTCGTCGCCGAAACTACACAAACAATTTCGATGAAACCTGCCCACAACTTTCATCACCTGTGATGTATCAAAGTTTGTTCATGGCATTATTAAAATAAATAAATAAAAAGCAGGGGCTAAGGGGGTTTGAGTGATGGTTATTCCTGAACCTGGTGAGCTTCTTGGGGCATGGTCCTATATTTTTTTTTAATAAAATGGATGACCCACAAAAATTTTTAATGGAGGAGAAAAAAAGTTTGCTGTTCACAATTCATGCTATGGTGGGGGGAAAGCAGGCAATTACATAAATTAACGACTTACTTCCTTGCAGCAAACCTGTAATATGTACATTATCATCCAACCGATGGGAAAAAAATTACAGAAAAAAAATTCCAAAAACTACCAACTTTAACTCACCTTTAATCTATTTTTTTTTTTTCAAATAATACAACAAACAATTTGACAATGTGCAAATATTTTGCATTATTAATAAGTACTGATAGCAGTGGAGCTTATGCGTTTATGGATCCACATTTGTAAACGATATATTTCGAGTATCCGGGAGTTAAAGTGAGGCTTAAAGTGGAAGCAAGTGGCGTCATCATTTTACCCCCATTCTCCATCAATTACCACTCACTTTCCTTCCTCCAAGCTCACTGCATTTATCTTAACTTATCTCATCCTTTCCACTTCCTCTCCTTTTCTGAATTTATATTTGTTCATTTGACATATACCACCAACCTCCAAACCCAATACTACTGCTTGCAAAAAAATAAAAATAAACAACCAAATGACCCCTTGCTGCTGCTCTTCAGTGCATTGCGCTCGAGGCTTGTAGCTATGTTTGGCCTAAAATAGCAAATGAGATAGTACAGTAGATGTCAGTTCCAAGAAAGACAAAAAATAAAAATAAAATTTTTTTTAAAAGGAGAGCAGAGGGTAAAGGTTAGACTTCACTCTTTCTTGATTTCCTTGCTTGGCATGACCTTTTTGACTTCTCGCTGCACAATACCAAGAGTCTTTCCAACAATGTTGTGATGCTTCATGCCAGGCAGTAGCAGCAAGGTAGAAACTGGAATGCAAGGTATTCATTAGTGGCAAGCATTTTAGAACAGCTATTGCATATTTACTGATAGATAAAAACAAATGTCAATGATAACGGCACTCTGTAGAGTGCATACCTTAACCAGCATGAACAGTTTATGTTTTGTATCCCAATGAAAGACCTGATCTGTATCTGGACTTGAACCAAAATGTAATTGGCTTGTTCTTGTCACCTACACGAGTCATCCACCTAGTTTTGATGCAACTCATAAATCCATCCACAACTTTTTGAAATATCGTGCTGGATATCATTTTTGTGCCCATCTCTCAATTGTGAAGAATCACTTTAAAATTCTAGTCATCAGATCTTCACCAGAATCCCCAAAATAAAAATTGTCCTCGTCACACACCCAACCTGTCCAAAAATTTCCGTCCGAATCTGTCCACAATTTAAGATATACTGTTCACAGAAAGACAGACAAACAGAGGTGGAAACAACCTCCGCCCACCTTCAGTGGTGAAGGAAATTAAAAGGGACAATTACAGTAGACGCCGCTTTATAAATCCACGGTTATAAAATCCAGCCGCTTACTGTGACCAAAATGAGTTGGAACGGAATTTTACATATTGAAATCCGCCGTTTAATAAATCCACCTGCTTGGCACATGCGCGGTCTCAACCTAAGCTTGATGTAGTATGCGCTGCTGTGGGGGTGTGTGTTTCGACATGCTGAAGGCCTACTTTCGAGACCAGCTTCGCTAGAACATCATTGATACTATCGATGATAGCCAGGAATAACTTGTAGCCAACAAAATCTTCAAAAAGGTAACGCTGTTGGACACGATGAATATGCTCGATGTTGCGTTGGAAAAAGTTACGGCAGAAATGATTCGGAACTGTTGGCGAAAGGGAGGATTTGTTGGAGAACCAGACCCAATGCCAGAAATGGAGCCACTGCCCTCGCCACCACCCTGGCTCACAGCCAAAGTGTTCGATCAATGGATCACCATTGACGACATTGAGACAACAGGTGAAATTACGGAAGAGGAAATGACCGACCAGCTCGTCGGTCAGATTCTCGAAGCCACCGAGCACATAGCTGAAGAAGTGGAAGAAGAAAGCGACGACGAACCCGAGCCGATGTCAACAGCGTCAGAGATGCGGACTGCACTCGCCAAATTGGACAGGGGACTGCAGCTCTCAGGTTTTGCCAATCCCGATTTCCACCACGTGACGGATTCAATAAAGGAACATTTGCGCAAAACCTTCCCTCCCAAGCAAGCGACCTTGCAGAGATTCTTTTGAACAATCCCCTTGTCACAGTTTGATAAATCAATGTTTTTGTAGCATAAAGCAGTGTTTAACAACATTCGCCTTTTGTCTTATCTATCCAGTAGGTGGCTGAAAATAGGTTCTCCACTTAATTAATCCAGCCGGTTAATAAATCTAAACGGCGTGGTCCCATGGTGGATTTATAAAGCGGCGTCTACTGTACTGAACGATTCGAGAACAGTTCAATTATTGGTCTAATTTGCCGTCAGTGATCGCAATCATTTTGGGTTTTGGGTGTAAAAATTTTAGAGCTTGGATATTTTACCTCCACCACTGAAGGTGGATGGAGGTTATGTTTTCTATTTCTTCAGTTCTTTTTTGTTTTATTTGAGATGACTCCATTACTGGAGTCTTCAACGTAAAACAATAAAAATGGAATGTCACTTAGTAAGGTGTCATGATATGCATCTACAACAGTATGGATACGAAGAGGCATGGAATAAACAAGGGTCTGATACTGTTCTGCAGGAATATGGCACCTTCTTCCACAAAGAAGTCCTCCAATTCAGGTCAGTTTGATGGAGGTGGAAACCGCCATCTTCGGCACCTCTCCAGACAGTCCCACAAATGCTCTATGGGATTGACGTCCAGCAATTGGGAGGGCCATGGAAGATGGGTAACTTCGTACTCCTCAAACCACACGGTGACAACATGTACCTTATGTCCTGGGGCATTGTCATCCAGAAAGACACCCCTACCAGCAGGAAAGGAATGGCGCATCATGGGATGCAGATGCTCGCTCAATTCGGTCATGTAGCACGCTGCATCAACCGTGCCTTCGAATGGAATGAGTGGATTCAGACCATGTCAGGAAAACACGATCACACCGTTATGGAATCGCCAGAACCTTTCACTGTTGGAGCCAGGCACTCAGGGCTATAGAGCTCGCTTTGCTGTCGCAACATGTGCACACGTCCATTCGTTGAGAACATGGTGAAGAATGACTCATCAGACCACGTCACATTCCTCCACTGCTCGGCAGTCCATTGCCTATGCTCCTTGCATCACTGGACCCACAAAAAGACATTGCCAGGTGTTATGAGCAGTTTGTGCATAGCAACCTGGCTATGGTCTTCCCGCCCTGTGCAGTTCCTTTCTGACCGTTTCACAATACAGAATGCTCATGACCCACATTGAATTCTGCACACAGTTTGTCCATCATTGCTATCCCATTTCGCTTTTCAGTCCGGACTAAAGCCCATGCATCACGTTTGTCGAATATGCGCTTCTGCCCACGGTTGCCCTTCGATGATGACGTCTTTCCTTCATTTTTCCAAAGACTAAGACTTGTAAGACTAAGATTTTTCCTAAGAACCATTCCTAAGACTTGTTGGGTGCTCAAGAGTCTAGATCAGCCCATAGGCTATGCAGCATACCTGAAACCACAGGCGGTGTGAACGAACACACACTCAGTGATATGTGTGGATAACTTTGACCTAATCCACATTCAAGGTCCAAAATCAACTCATGGTGAGAACAAAGTTAAATGTAAAAATGCTCTTGTTACAGTTAGAGTAGAAAACTTTATCAAACTGTTATTTGTCAAACTATATCTCTCCAAAAGGACCATCTGGACCCCCCCCGCCCCCATCTACTTTCTCAATAATCTTCTTGAAGAAGTCCTTTCATTCAAACTTTTGGGTCTCACTCAGCCAAGACTTTTGTTGGGCAAACCACATTTCGAAGTTGGTCTCCAAAGTCAGTCCCTGACTGGGCATCCTCTGTCATGCAAAACCCTTCCTTGGCACACCCACCTAAGCTCCTATCCACCGACAAGGCTTTTATCCACAGCTTGAGGGAGTACTGCTCTACTCTGCCTCACATCTTGATCAGCTTCATGCCATGGAAACCAAGGCTTTCAAGATCAATGGAATCTTTCATGATAAAGATCAGTCTATCAGCCTATCACTGACAGGTCAGTGGTCTCTCTGTCTTTTTCCACCTCATTTCTGGTCTTGTCTCTGCATGCTCTGTTTCCCACCCCCCTCCCCCACCAAGTATCTGCAGGATGGACATGATCCACCAGCAACTCCTTCCTCGTGAAACTACCCAAATCCAGAACCACTGCTTGCCTCCCTCATTTATTCCTCTCTTTTCCCACCGATGGAACTGCCTTCCACACTCTCTTCAATCTCATTCTTCTCTCCACGTCTTCAAGACAGCTGTGCACAACCATCCCTTACACAAAGCCACCCCCATGCCTCCAAAATTTTTTGCTTTTGTATCCATCTTGTCCACCCCTTGCATTCTCCCCGAACCCTCATCGTTACCTGCATCCCTCGTTTATCAGTCTACCTTCGACATCTGCCCTGCTGTTCCCTTTGTTATATTGTGTCCTGATCTCTTATGTATCCTAGCACTTCCACAAGGCCAAATCATGTACAAAATGAAAAAAAAATAAAAATAAACACAACCTATACATCGACTTAAAGGTCATTTTACTGCTCAACTAACACCATAACTCTCAAGGGTGAAAGAAGAGTTTGTAGAGAGAGAAAAAAAATAGGTTACCACCTTAACTAACTTTTCCAAATCTACACATTGCAAAATTCCTTTGTGGGAGGGGAGCGGGGAAGGGGTAGGGTGTGAGGAGGGGGGACCCAGCGTTGCCCTGCAACACCGGGTACCTTTGCTGGTCATTAAAAATATCATTATACTTCAGGTTTAAGAACACTTTAGAGTGCAGTGAAAAATATTTTCAAAATCTTCCCCCAGCCCACTCCACGATACAACTGGAGCATCTCATTTCCTTATGGTCACTCTCACGACTGCACTCAAAGTGCTTGCATTATTTATGTGCGCCAGCTGATATTTCTTAAGTATTGATCTTATTTTATCTCCGTTCTAAACACTTACCAACGAGATAAGTGAGCAGCAGGTTATGGATCTTGTAACCAATCCAGGCAGTGGACAGTAGGCCGCCGACAGCTGATAACAGATACTATAATGGTGGGAAATATTGGAGGTGGAAGGAGGAGAGGGGGAGGGAGGAGTAAATATTAAATGATGATGATGCAAGTGGTACAAGTGGTTTCTAAGTCACATTTAACAAAATGTAACCAGAATTTTAAAAGCTTCGAACACAGCAACAAAGTCGAAGGAAAAAAAAAACAAAAACAAAAAAGAGAGAGAGTTTTGTAATGCTCAATAGTTTGAGGTCGTTGATTGACCCACCACTTTCGGTCGACTGTCTCGAAGTTCCAATAGGCGACAAATCCATCCTTGTAGAGCCTGTCGAGCAAGCACTAGCTGTCGGCAAAGCTCATGGAAACGCTGCTGCTGCTCTGTTGTCCTACCCGAGGAATAGTTAGGAGAGTTGGTCAACATCAAAAATAAAAAAATAGAAAAGAAGGGGAAATCCTCTCATCCATGGAATTCACTCAAAGGTTAAGAGTGTGATTGTCTTGATTACAGTTATAAACTAGAGTTCATCGAACATGATACCCCCAAGTAGTGTTCAGGTATATACTTCAATTTTAAAGATAGTTAAAAAATAACAATAAAATCCAGAGTTTTGCGCTACGAATGCAGTCTCGATACCAGAATTATACCCTGTAATAAGACAATGTTGAATCACAATTTAAGAGATGGAGGGTTTTTTTTTTTTTGGAATAGATGGTCGAGGCCCGTGGAAGAGCTAATGCAGTGAATGAATCAGGATGTAACATACAAACATAGGGGCAATACACCTGGGTGCTCACCTGGTGGAGGCTGGATAAGACAACCAGGGAACCACAGGTAGGGATGGATGACCCACAAAATATGTAATGGAGAAGAGAAATAAATACCTTTGGAATGTTTTTTTTTTTAATGCCGTGAACAAACTTTGGTACATACACTGTAAAGTGGTACAACAAACTTTGGTGATGAACGTTGTGGTAAAGTTTCGTCAAAACCGTATGTGTAGTTTCAGAGAAGAAGTTGAAAGTATTTGTGGACAGACGAGACGCCACCCCATAAGCTCCCTGGAACCACGTTCCAGGTGAACTAAAAACAGGACACAAAACACACATGCACGGGGTGCACAACTTCAAGGAGGGAAAACTGGAATAATGGAAGGAGGGGGGATTTCGGTGTGGTGAACATGGTTAGAATAGATCATAGTTTAGGATTGGGGACGATCGAAGATGGTGGTGAAGAGCCATCTTGAAGACATGGAGGGAAGAATAACATTGTAGAGGATGTAGAAGTTGATTCCACAGGTTGGGGGGGGGGGTGAAAGGAGGAGGAGATTGGACCATACTCTGTGCAGAGCGTTGGTGCTGCTTAAGCAGTCTCCTTGGCTATTAGACACAAATCCTGGATGGGTCGCCACTCCGACGCAGTATACCAGCAAACTGGCACTCATTTTGCCGACATCGTAAGGATGACAGGTCCTTCCGGGGGGGGGGGAAGAGGAAAAATGAGTGGAAGTGAGCAGGGTTCCTTGATTTAGGTAGTTTCACCAGAAGTGGGTTGATTGTGGATGGTGTGAGCTGTGCGGAAACCCGGGGGGGGGGCAGAAAGCATGGACAGAGCAGAGGGTGCAAGACCAGAAAGGAAGCGGTAGAACACAGAGTTCACCAACCTATCTGCGACGGCAAAGTGATAGACCCAAAGATTCAGCTTCAGCGTGGGAGATTCCAATGATCTTGAAGGCTTTGGTTTCCATGGCATCAAGCTGAGCAAAATGTGAGGCAGGGGAGCCAGCCCAGAGGGAGAGCAGTGCTCCATCAAGCTGTGGATGAAGGACTTGTAGGTGCGTCGGAGTTCAGGTGTGCGAGGACTTTATACGACAGAGAATGCTCAGTCAGCAGCTGGCTTTGGAGGCCAACATTGAAATGTGGTTTGCCAAAGAAAGATCATGGCTGATAGTGAGACTGGAGTTTGAATGACTGAACTTCCTCAAGAGGATTGTTAAGAAAGTAGATGGGAGGGTTTGCCAGATGGTCCTTTTGGACAGAGATAGTGAGAGTGTGAGATTTGTCAGGATTGAAAGACATATTCCAAGTGTTTGACCAGCTTGTGGTTTTTGTAAGGTCTGAAGGATTAGGGATGTCATGGCAGATAGATAAATAATATTTTCCAGAAAGTGAGAGATCATTGATGAATATTAGGAAAAGGACTCAGCCCAGGACACCACCTTGGGACACACCAGCCTTGACAGGGAGGGGAGATGAAAGGATTCCATTGAGTGCTACACTTTGGCTATCAGAGTAGAGAAACATGTTGGCTACGAGAGTAGAGAAAGTCAGTAAGCCACGTGCGGATTTGGCCTTGGATGCTATAGGCAGATAGTTTGGAGAGCAAGGCAGGATGCTAGACTATATGAAATGCAAAAGATATGCCCAAAGAGACGGCCTCCATCCATTTTTGGGCGAGTACAAGCAGCATGTACAAAGTAGAGTGACCTGGTCTGAATCCAAATTGGTGCTCTGAGATGAGGTTGTTGGAGAACAGGAAAGATTTCATTTCAACTGCGATGATGGATTCCATAACGTTGCTGATGATTGGAAGTAAGCTGATAGGTCTGTCATTGAGAGGATAAGTTTTTGCGCCTTTTTTATGTAGTGCAGTAATGTTGCCGGATGTCCAAGCAGATGAAAGATGACCAAGCACAAGTGACAGGGTGCAAATGGCAGAGAGAGGATGAACAAGACCAGCAGAGCAGGTTTCTAGGACAGGTGAGCTGATGCCATCTGGTACTGGACCAGAGACAGAGTCGAGAGTTGAAATAACGTTCTCTACTTTAGGTGCAAAAGGCAGAGTCCAGGAGCATTTCGGTATGACAGGAAAGGATGGGTATCAAGAGTGAGGGGTTGGGACACGGGATTTGGAAGCGAGCACAGAATTGAGGCATTCGGCCTTCTCATTGAGCAGAATCGGTCGTGGTGCCATTTGAAGAAAGAGAAGGAATGGAAAGGGAGCATACTCCAGAAACACAGTTTAATAAGGCACCACCAGGTTTTAGAGGAGGGTTTTATTTGAAGTTTGAAACTTCATACTTGAGATTGGACAGATGGTATTTTCTGGCTCTCCTGAAAGTGGACACACACTGTCATGGACATTTTGGAATGCACTGAGATTACCTTCGGGTGGATTTGCCTTCCAGGAAGACAAGGCAAGTCGTTTCAGAGCGACTGCTCCACCACAGGATTCAGTGTGCCATGGCCAGGAAGAAGGGGAGGATAATTGAAGACGAGATGGGATGAATATGTGCATGTGAGAGAGCAGGTTTCTGTGGAAGAATTCCCAAGCCAAGTTGATATCAGGGGTAGTATATATGGGAGACCAAGCCTGGTGTTGGCTTCGTGGTTAAGGTGGCTGGTTTGGGACCTTAGGGTCCTGAGTTGGAGCCCCTGTAGTTCATTGAATTAGCACCAGGTGGGGTTGACTCAGCCTGTCATCCTTCTGAGGCCAGCTAAATGACTACCACTGTACTAGGGTAATAACCATTTTGGGAAACATGCATCGGAGTGGCGACCCGTCCAGGACTGCACATCTTGCCAATGAAACTGCCTCGGCAGCACGATGCACATTTACGGCTCAAAAGGAATGGTATTATTATATATGGGAGACCAGTCCTGAAAAGAGATGGCAACTTGCAGTCCCTGCCAATCTGCTTGAGTGAAATGACAGACTCGTCGGCATTGAGACAGCTCTCTGAGAATAGCCATAGAGATGTTGACATTGATAAGCATATGATCAGATGAACCAAATGGAGTTGAGGAAGAGCAGGAAACATTTGCAGGAAAGTTTGTGGTCATCAAGTCCAGAAGGGAAGATTTGCCATTGGGAGAAATCCAGTTTGGAAAGTTCACAGATAGTCAGTCCCGTGGCTGGTGAGAGAGGTGCCAACACCCAGCCAAGTTGCATGGTGACAAATTAAATTGCCACATATGAGGAAGAGAGAGTTGGGATGAAAGGTTAAAAGTTTGTCCATGTTGTCAGAGAGAGACAGAGATATAGAGACATCACTGTTAAGAGGACAGTACAACACACAGATGAACAAGAGGTGTTAGCAGAGGGGAAGTCGCAGCCAGAAGTACTCCTCAGGGTTACAAAGGCAGCGAAAAATTGAGTTATTGATGTAAAGTGCAACTTTGCTGCTGAGGCTTGGTTCAGGCCTATATAATCGGAAAAGACTAACCGGCGAGAGACACCAAGGAGTTAGGGACGTCCTGTGGGAGGAAGGATTCTGTTAAACAGATGATGTCTGGTTTATCGGCAGCAGCTTGGACTGAGAGATCTGTCAGGTTAGAGCAGGGACTTTGGATGTTTGAGATCCACACATATAGAGATAGGTTTTGGGTGGGGGGGAGGGATGCCATGAGGGGGAGGGTTTGAGTGTGGGGTAAGATTTGAGTGCATGTGGTGTGGGGGAAGGTTTTAGAGGGTAAGGTGAGGGGAAAGCATTTGGGGGGTATGGTGAGGAGGGATGCAGAAGGGGGGGGGGGTGTGGATGTTTTTCCTGATTCCATGTTCCCAACTTTGACAGACGGAGATTTGAATGGTTGTTATACACATCGAGAATCACTGCGCTTTATGAGTGGGGGTGAGGGATGAGGTTTGTGGACGAGGCGCAGAGCAGACAAAACCCTCAAAAAATAATGAAGAAGAGACATATTGTGATGTAGAATAAGCACGTCTGGTATTTATGAGAGAGATACAAGGGTTTGAAATTCATTTTTAAAATGATTTTTTTTACAAATTTCGGATGAATTAGCCAGATTTATTGGGGAAACATCGGGGAACACGACACAAGCAAAGCATCCATGACAATATTATAATTAATCCATAACCCGCTCTTATCTAGGGAGCAACGGATACGAGTTTCGCAGGGGGGCCCAAGCAAAATAAGCCTTAGGCCTGGACAACATGCATACAAGACACGGAGTACTTGGTGGTGCCTCATGGATGAGAGGAAAAGTGTGGAAGGCAAGAATGCGGCTCGTGACAAGCCGATGTCACCGGATTCGAGCGCCCAGACCGAGCATGCAGCGTGGCAAGATGGCGGCGACGTCCTCCTATCGGCCCAGCCCATGCACGCAGCCTCGGTGCGTCCAGCCCCTGTGAGGTCGACGGCACAACAGAGTCAGATCCGGTGTGTGTTCCAGCTGGTTCTTCACAAGGTCCAGTATGGAAATCCAGGCCTGGCCTGTACACCAGATTAGGCCAAATCTGGGTGTTGGACTCTGCAGGTGGATCGATGGGATGAAAAGACATGGTTGAGCTGTGCAGGGAGTAAGGACAGTCAGAGGCTTTCTGGTTGGATTCAGGATCAACCTGGGGATGACCTGCATGTTGGATCCATGGCCAAGGAGGAACAGCTCGTCAAGTCACTCCTCATAAAGCAGATCGCAGATAGAACGAAGCAGTTCCTCTTGCCTTTCGGGGTGGGCTTTTTCAGACCACTCCGGGGACACGTGATTGGTCCATGGTCCGGGTTTGCAGCAGCTCTCCACCAATGGGTTGCTGGCACGTCTTGTTGACTGGCTCTGTCAGGGCGCTGGGTGGGGGCTGGTTAAGAGGGGGGAAGGAAAAAGAAGGCGCCTCTCGGTACACCATCACTGTATGAACACTGGACCGCCTGCGACACCTTCCGACACACATTTAACGTCTGATTACCAAACAACTTGGCTAAACATGCATTTAAGGGGGATCTGGGCTAATCCTATATTTAATAACCCATGAAGGGCCCATTTCCGGAACAATATTTCCTCAGCAACATTTCTTTCAAGAGCTCTGAAGCCCACCCTCATTCTTCCTCTGCAGCATTCTTTCGTGAGCTCCGACGCCCGCCATTTTTTGAGAGCGCACGGGTCGTCATGGTAACCGTGCGCAAGTGGGGCGGGGTGAGCTTGGGGTGGACTGCACCCGCGGAGACGGCCCGGAGATATAAAATGAACGGAAGGTACGTTCTGTGAGGGAAAAAAGCAGGAGAGAGGAAAGTGAGAGAAAAAGCGGAGGCAAAAGAAAGTGGGGCGAAAGAAAGCCAGGGAGGGAGAAGAGAACGAGAAGTAAGCTTGAGAAGCGAGCAAGAAGCGGGTGTAAGCGTGCAAAAGAGGAGAAGGAAGCGAGCGTGTGGGTGTCTGATCAGCACCAACAACGAGACAATTTGTCCTTCCCAGTGCTTGGGCAAGCGAGTGTGTGGTGCGTGTTTGGGTGTGAGCAGCGCCGCCAACAAGTGAGGCATGGGTCGGTCACCAACAACACCAGGGTCTAAACCCGCAACAGACAATCTCGGTTCCCTCCAGACATCGACTGGTGTTCAAGGCTGTTCGCGAGAGGGTGCACGGCAAAGCTGGGTGCTGGTGACGGATGTGACACGCACGCACACATTTCAGGACGTTTTCACTTCACGGACGACTACTTTCTGGTGAGCGAGATGATCCTCCCCCCCTCTTCCCCCCCCCCCCGAATGATCTGTTGGTTACCCATGTCTGTGTTTAGCTGTAAGTCAACCCCCGATAAGCATTTGCTCTGTCTCTTTCCTGGCATTTTGATCTATTTTGCTTTGAAATTAATTCATTTATTTACCTCAGAAAATAAAAAAGTTTTTATTTATTTATTTTATTATTAATAAATCATTTGTCGATGTCCAACCTGTCCGTGTTTGTCCTTTCCTTCCATCGGTCTAGCATTATCCAAACCGAGATAGAATGGGAGGTGATTACCACAGATTTGACCAAAAGATCGTCGGCACGCACCAGCGATTAAAATGCTCGGCCGCTCTAATTAAAATCTAATCGAGATAACATTGGTGCTTTACCGAGGGCACGCTCCCTGCTCAGGTAACCATGACCTCTAGTTAAACGGAATAATTAGACGGTGGACACTGGAACTCGTGGTTGACTGGGTGGCGTTCGTGGTTTTAAAACCCACCGTACCACAACGTAAATTGTGAACGGTGGCCCCAGGTTCGGCTCTACCGAGGACAACCGGGAATTAACCCCATGAGTGACAAGCTGGTGTCTGAGTGACAAGAAACAATACGATACCCGGTGTGAAGACTTCAAGCTACCCCCCTTTCAAGTTACCTCCCGGTAATCTGAAATCGATTTCAAGTTACCCCCGGGGGGTAGCCTGAACCAGATTTCATATTACCCCCCTCTCTGATTTAGCTGAAATGATAAATTCTTATGCCCACAACTCATGATACGTTTATTGAATAGAACACGTAAAACATACAAGAATGAAAGCTCGTCTCAAAGTCTGGAAACATAAAAAAGTCACAAAAACGTTAATTGTATTAAAACCACTCATATACTTGTTCAAAGTGCATGACATATTATATACAAACACAATATATACAAAGATTCAACCAAACAAGAGAAATTTAGAAGGAAAAAGTATAATAATTACAAGAGTGAATATTCATTCGGGATACAGAATCCCAACTAAATTGTGAATTAAAAATACAGTACACTGCACTGTTTCAATTCAACAAAAGTAACAATAACAAAAACTGAACAAATTGCAGGCTTAAAGTAGTGTGACAAATTGCTGATCATAACAGCTTCGTCAGCATGAATGTCTTTTGTATCTATCTTGAGTGGTTTATACTCTAACCATTTATTGTCATTTCCACATTTACAGTACACGTAAATCCGATTGTTGCCATAGCAAAAATCTCAACTTCAGTGCCCCAGGTTCCAAGGAGGGCCATCTTACTCGTGTTTATATGCTCTACAACACCAGAACAGACACCCTGGAACAAAATGACATTGTCCAAAATGAATGAGACAATAATTGTCCTCAACAGACCATGGTCTTCTTGAGTTCCTGTCAGAATCTGACTGAAGCAACGGAACAGACAGTTGCCATCGGGTTTGATTCTGCAGGTCCTGAGGGGCTGATTGATTAGAATGTTGCATGTACCTGATCCATGTTTTAATTTGGTGGAACGTTCAAAATCGAAGTTCAGTTGTTTTGAATGAAATTTCTGCCAATCTTCGCAAACAGGTGTGACTGTAATGGAGTCAGTAGACATGGATTCTGTGATCTCTAGTGAATTATCAACGACAGGTTTTGATGAGGTCTTTTCAAGAAGTTTGGTCCGTTTTGGAGCTGGGGCACTCTGATGTCCTTCATAGGTTTTGTGCTTTTTAATTGGTGAGGATGATTGTTCAACATATCGGGTGAGGTTGGTGGAATTTACTTTCTTTTGTTGCACTTTCTTTTGATCTGAAAGTCGATAGGTGTTTTTGCCACAAACTTCTGCCAGTGTCAGGACCTGTGCGGCGCTCTGTAAAACGCCCTCCCTTTCTGAGCCATGCGTACTAGATTATTGAGCAGAACTTGATCGCCAACACTAAAGTCTTGTCGTTGATGTTTTTTTGTCATATTGTTCTTTTTGAATGGACAGTGCTGATTTAATGTTGGAAGCAACTTTAGCAATCATGCTGTCCCGAATAGACGTCATGATGTCAATTTTGCTGATAATGGATTGATCACTGTCAATGCTGTCCTGATGCTTGGAAGTTTGGTTGTGCTGCAGTTCAACTGGAAGCACAGCTTGCCTGTTGTACACAATTTGGAATCGAGTCATTTTGGTGGAATAATGTTTTGATGTTCGATACCCAAACAGAACTGCTGGTAAGCATTCAACCCAGTTGGAACGGTCCTCAAGGGATTTTATGAATGAATCCTTGATAGTGCGGTTCTGACGCTCCAGAAGGCCATTTGCTTGAGGGTGATAAGCACTCGTTATGTGTTGTTTGGTTCCAGTTAATCTATGCAGCTCAGCTGATGTCTTGTTAACAAACTCTCTTCCTTGATCATTAATTTGTATTTCCACACAACCATGTCGACAGATGATGTCCTCAAACAGAAACTTTGCAACACTTTCTGCTGTGTGATCTTTCAAAGGTCGAGCCTCAGGCCATTTGGAGAAGTAGTCCATAGCCACAACAATACAACAATAACCATCCTCTGTTTTAGGCAGATTGGTGATATCAAGCCCTATTTGGACCATGACTTTACTTGGCACTGGAACAGGATGAAGTTCACAAACATCAACCTTGCAAACAGGGTTAACTTTCTGACAACGACCACAAGCCAAAATAAACTCTGACATCCCTGCCCACATTTTTCCAAGAAAATCTCTCCAAAATCTTTGCCCTGGTTCTGTCGATGCCAATACGACTTCTCAAGCAACGGGCTGTATCACTATCTCCAGAGCCCATGTGTATACTTTTGATAATACGTCTCCGCTCATCCCTATCACGAATTACCAACACCTCTCTGTACTCACTTCCAAAATTTCTGACTCTCTCTGCTCTATGGCGATAGTTGAGTTGACCAGTTCGTTTAACATAATGCTTAGAGAGCCTACATCCACACTTTTTTCATTTTTTGACATTCCAGCAGCATATTTGTTGTTAACAACATAATCAAAGATCACATCAACATTGTCAGCTTTGTCTTGTGAGACAGTTGTAGAATTGAGTTCTTCAGCCATTGTTAAGTTTTTTTCAGCAAAAAACAATATCCAGCAAAGGACTAAAACCACCCTTTCGAGCTCACCGAGGCACCAGAAATGTTGCGAAACCAGAGCGCGGACATCAGCTTGAGGTGTAAAGTTATGATAAGGATGGGGTTTAGCGACTTATTTCCCTCCGAACGCAAACGTAACGCGATGTAAAAACAACGCTAAACGCACGGCACGTCAAACGGAGGCCGCCCTGTTGGGACGTCATGACGTCACAACAGGGTGGCCTGCGTTTTGACGCGTCATGCCATATGCGCAAGTTGTTGAAGGAATGAAGGGTCTGCAGTGGCCGGTAGTTTTTCACAAAAAAACAAAAATATCGACATCGGAAGGCTCTAAAATGTTGAATGGTATGAATCTTGGCACATTCTTACTTTAGAAATTTGAAAAAAATATTGAAAGTATATAGCGAGCTATTGAGGCAGGTGTGACGTGCTCGTGATAATGCTTTAGCACTGATGGTTAACTTATCGTGTTATTTCATTGGTGTGGATTGAACATCGATTCCACAATTCAGGTTTCCAAGTCTGGTCTTGGTACAAGTCACCATTGCATAAAGTACATGGTACCATGGCAATGATTTGTCTATTTAGAAGACAAAATTAAATAATGGGTGACGGACGTGTTATTTCTTTGTACAGGTGTCTGTGTGGTTATTGCCAACCAATGCAAACAATGAAGGAAAGTACATGTTGCCTGGAATCAGCCAGACAAAGTCAATGATAAGTTGGCAAACTTTGATGGTGACCTTGACTGCCTTACACATCACGTTGGCTTCGATACTGTGTGCCTCGATATGTATGTACTTTAATGTACCTGTATTGGATACAGACAAGGGTTTCCCAACTCAGCATCCTCATCAGTAAGCTACCCTGACACTTTCTCGATCAAGAAAGTATTTTCAAGTAAAAGAATGACAACTTAGATACACAAGTAGCTATTGCTATTATTTCCCTTGTACGGACGATACAAATATACCAGCTACAGGCAGTTTGTCAGATGGAAAAATAGATATCTGGCAAGGAGTTGTGTGGTGGCCTGACTTTTGTGGCTTCAGATATCCCCACCTTCCATAAGTGGTCATGTGTAAGCTGTTTTCATTGCCTTTCTTATCCATTGATTTTATTGCGTTGTTACCATAATTGTAAATAGAGTCTGAGTTGGTTAAAAAGATATACCAGTATGTCTATTTGTATCAACTATATTGAAGAAGGATATCATAACAATATGGCAAAAACTATAATTGTATGAGAAATATTGATTTCAATTAATAACATTAAAATAAAATCATTCATAATAAAATCAAAATGCATTGCAAACTCTTTAAAGGCTGTCACGTGGTCAATGGTTTTCCCCTAATTAGTTTTCAACTTCAATTAAATTACTAATTTTTGGAAATAAACATACATAAATAAATTATTTGAGCGGGGTATTCTGAAATCGTAGGGGATAGGATGAAGTCGATTTCAAGTTTCCTGGGGGGGGGGGGGGCGGTAAGATGAAGGAGGGGGTAATTTGAAATCGTTACACCGGGAATACACCCAGAACTGAAGTTAAAGCAGGGCACACTTACAATCTGAAGAAGGCCTTGAAAATACAAATAAATTTACATGACATATTGTACTGGATAAAATAGCAACATAATAACGTACGGCACTCGGTAAAGCACATACCTCTGCCAGGCTGAACAGTTTAAGCTTTGTGTCCCACTGATAGGACGAATCTGGATCCGGACCTGAACCAAAATCGAATTAGCTCGTTATTGTCATCTGATCAATTCATAAATCAAGATTTTTTTCATAACTCGTCCACAACTTTTTGATATATCATGCTATATATAGTTTTTTTTTTTGCCCCATCTCTCAATGGTAAAGAATGACTTTAAAAAAATTGTCGTATCCGGATCCGGATTTGGACCTTCACCAAAATCAAATAGATTCGTCTGTCACACACCCAACCTCTCCACTAAATTTGATGTGAATGTATCCACAGACAAACAAACAAACAAACAAGATCCCACAAATTCAAGATTCTATTAATTTATCCAATGGCAAGACAGACAGACAAGACAGACAGACAGGGTCAATCACCATAGAATGCAGCGTCAGTCAGCAGAGTACACAGCCATAGACGGCGTATTGTGAAGGTGATTTGTGTTCTACAGTGTTCAAGTATACAAATAAATCAAAAATAAAGCTTTAAAGAGGTTTAAAGCAGGAGAAAATAAATTAATACCAGGTTTTACCACCATTTTACCAAGTGTCTATTAGATCACATGAGTATTTCATGAGTTTTTTTTTTTTTTTTTTTTTACAACATGCTTAAAAACAGCGAGTTTGCTGTTCGGAATAATTTTCAATTTTGCTTGACTGCCAAGCAGGCATACAGAGTTTAAATTTTTTTTAACTCACTTCTCTGAGCACAAGCTATCAGGACTAAAGTCTGGCAAAATGGCAAACATGTCTTCATATTCATGATCCGATTCGTGTTCAAAATATAACTCAACTAGAGGGGGAGCACTCGGTAGAGTGCAAAACCTCCGCCGCCAATACTGCTAGGTCACTCAAGTGAACCTGATATCCTAATCATTCAATTTGACGTCAACAGTGCTCACAGAGTTATAGTTTGCAACTTTCCCTTTTACTTTTACATACTCAATTAATTCGTCATAACAAGATTCCTTGAGACAGAAATTGATTTTACATGGGTATATCCACCTGAAGTTCCAAAATTAGCCACAATTATAATTTTAGCATGCTTTTTCTTGGAAATCACTTATAACATGTAGAAATGGAAAAAAAAAAAAATATCGAAATTTTGTTGAAAAAAAAGTTACAAATTTTTTTTTTCTCTAACAATTTTTTTTTGGGGCGGGGGGGGGGGTGTGGAAATCACTTAAAACATGCAGAAATGCAAAAACAAAAATTCAAATATTTTTTCAAAATGGCTGCCATAGCGGCCATATTGGACTTTGGCCAAGTCCAAAATCTAATGGCATGATCCTTGGACCATACCTAATCCCCCCACCAAGGAGTTTTTCCGTAATACTGTTCACAAACAACCAAAACAAACAAGCCGGTAGGCGACGAGGGATTCGCTCGGATCGAAGCGCTGGATACGAGATGCTTTTCATTCTGACCGACCCACCAACGAAGATTCATTGCCAAGACGTATTGGTTCACATACAATTAATTGTTCCTCTGCCTGGCAAGATTTTTCCTATTGCATATTTTGCCAACTGGCACTCCTCATAAAAAATGACGGTAAATAGACACCCTATTCTTGAAGGACTACCATTTGAAAAATAATCGGTTTGCTGGTTTGTGCTGTGGAGCCTCACGTTGCAGCCACACACACAAAACCCGATAAACTTCTCTCAATACTCTAGTTTGACCACACCTCCTGAGCCACACAATATTTTTCATAAGCCACGCCCACTTTCCTACGCCACTCCCACTTTAAATAATAAATAATTGGAGGTGGTGTGTGGGTCGTGGAATCGTTTTCGGTAAATAAATAAATAATTGGAGGTGGTGTGTGGGTCATGGAATCGTTTTCGGTAAATAAATACATAATTGGAGGTGGTGTGTGGGTCGTGGAATCGTTTTCAATAAATAAATAAATAATTGGAGGTGGTGTGTGGGTCGTGGAATTGTTTTCAGTCAATAAATAAATAATTGAAGGTGGTGTGTGGATCGTGGAATCGTTTTCAGTAAATAAATAAATAATTGGAGGTGGTGTGTGGGTCATGGAATTGTTTTCAGTCAATAAATAAATAATTGAAGGTGGTGTGTGGGTCGTGGAATCGTTTTCAGCAAATAAATAAATAAATAAATAATTGAAGGTGGTGTGTGGGTCGTGGAATCGTTTTCGGTCAATAAATAAACATATTATAATATTAGAAATCCACAAAGACAGAAATGCCGGTGATTCCATTTATTTTGGATCCTTTTCACTTTGGTCAATACGTTTGGATTGAGGAGAGATCGAAGGTGGAACGACGGTGTAGTTCCTTACAAACACTGTATACACACACCTTAAATGACGGCAAATAGACACCCGATTTTTGAAGGACTACCATTTGAAAAATAAAACCTCAATCAAAAATCGGCTCGAGTAAAATTTTCTAAATATCTCGAAATGTTTAATTCCGAAGTCTCGTTTCTCTACATTCAAAACTGAAGGACAAGTATTGAAAATACTGTACACGGTTTTTTGGCCACTGTACAGCAACGGGTGGTTGCTAGGCAACAAAATTCAAACGCACACATTCCCAGACCATATGGCAACTGTTGGCAAAGTTTCATCGAAATCAGTTCGCTGGTTCGTGCTGTGGAGCCTCGCGTTGCAGACACACACACAGACAGACAGACAGACAGACAGACAGACAGCCGGAAAACCCGACAATAAGGGATATCTCATATATAGCGAATCCACCAGACAGGGGTGAAAACAGTAACCTCCGTCCATCTTCAATAGCGGAGGTTAATAAAAATAAGTTGTTCTTCGATCATAAAGTGATAAGACAGACAACAGATGGACATGAACCAATTGCTTAATCCCACTTTTCGCTTCGCGCACAAGGGGTAAAAAAGGTCTAAATAGAAGGGCACTCGGTAGAGCGCAGACCTCCGCCACACAATGCCTGATCCATGAGAACATATTGGACCCAATACATTTTTGAGATATCCTGCTATATATCGTTTTTGACCGTATCTCTCAATAGTGAAGAATCACTTTTAAAATTCTCGTCGTCGGATCCCGGGCCGGATCTTCACCAAAATCAAATTAGTTCGTGCTTGTCACACACCCAACCTGTCCACAACTTTTTGACATATCCTGCACACAGACAAACAAACAAACAAGAAAAAGATGTCGTGCAAAATACACCCCCCCCCCTTTCAAAGGTTTCCATGGATACATCAAATTGTCCATTTCATCGAGATTAAAATTGACAATCTTGATCAAAGTTCAAGCCAATCGGATGAAATTATTTTTCAGATTGAAATTGATTTCAGACGTTTGACCTCGAGTTGACCTTTGACCTCAAATAGTTGCATTCTCAATTAAGTAATGGGCTATGCACATTGCTATTTAACTTTCAAGTTCATAGGATGTAAATTATTGATTTTTCAGATGAAATTTGATGATTTTAGAAGTTTGACCTCATAGTTGGTTTTCCAATTCAGTGACGCAATATGCAAATCCTGTTCAACTTTCAAGTAAATTGGATGAAAAATTATTTCAGAAATTTGACCTCAAGATGACTTTTGACCTCAAAATCAATAGGCTTCTCAGTTGAGACTACCTCTTCAACTTGGTAAAGTTTCATGATCAGTTTAGAATTGTGACCTATAGGTGAAAGACAGACAGACAGAATAACAAAATCAACTGACCAACATACTTGAAAAATCTTCGATTTTGCAAGTAACAAGACGACAACGTCATGCAGAGCATGAAACTTGAAAAATCCATGAAACAAATTTGACCTCAAAAATAATTGAGAGTTGAATTGAATGATCAAATATGCAACTCCTCTTCAAATTTCAAGTCAATTGGATGAAAAATGATAATTTTAGAAATCCGGCCGATGTTGACCTCAAAAAATAATTGGAGAATTGAATTCAATTCAACCCAACTAAGGATAATCTCAGTTCCTTCCATAAAGCTTTGAACAAGTGTGTGTTTACACTCAGGAGAGCCAGAAAACAACATCTTTCTAATCTCAAGTCTGAACTCTCAAAGCTCTCACCCTCCTCCAAATCCTGGTGGCGTCTAATCAAATCTGCTTCTGATGTATGTCCCCTCTCCATTCCCTCCCTTACCTCAAATGGCCGCACTGCTGAGACCGCACGTGAAAAGGCTGAATGCCTAAACTCGGTGTTTGCATGGAAATCTTGTGTCCGCAACCCATCGCTTTCTGGACCTACCTTACCCATTCACAACCAACTGTTCCTGGACTCTGTGTCCTTTTCATCTGACAAAGTGGAGAGCTTGCTGTCAAACCTCGCCTCAGATTCTGCAACCGGTCCAGACGGCATCAGCCCACGTGTCCTAAAAACCTGCTCCTCTGCTCTTGCTCGCCCTCTCTCTGTTCTATTCACCCTCTCTCTGTTCATCTGCCATCTGCTTGCAATTCAGCAAACATTACCGCACTGCATAAAAATGGTGCAAAAAGAGATCCCTGCAACTACAGACTAATCAGCTTTCTCCCAATAATCAGCAAGGTTATGGAATCCATCATCGCTTCCGACATTAAATCCTTCCTCTTATCCAATGACTTGATTTCCGATCATCAATTGGGTTTCAGACAAGGTCACTCTACCCTTGATATGCAGCTTCTGCTCTCCCAACAATGGATGGATGTTCTCAATGCCAGACATGAAATCAGAGCCATATCCCTTGACATATCACATGCTTTTGACATGGTCTGGCACCTTGCACTGCTCACCAAGCTCTCTTCCTATGGTATCCAAGGCCATCTCCACTCATGGCTCACAGACTTGCTCTCCTGTTGCAACCAACGTGTGACCCACTCATCCCCTCTTCCTGTCTAGGCTGGAGTTTCTCCAAGGCAGCGTTCTGGGCCCTGTTCTTTTTCTGGTTTTCATCAATGATCTCTCCGACTCTCTGGAAAATCCTCTTTATCTCTTTGCTGATGACTCCACCCTCTGCCGTACCATCTGTCGTCCCATAAATCGGCAAGCAGCAGCTTCTTCGTTCTCTGCAGATCTGGGTAAAAATCACGAGCTGGTCCAACACGTAGAACATGTCTTTCAATCCTGACAAATCTCACACTCTCACTACGTCTCTCCAAAAGGACCGTTTAGACCCCCCCCCCATCCACTTTCTCAACAATCCTCTGAAAGAAGTCCTTTCTTTCAAGCTTCTGGGTCTCACTATCTGCCATGATCTACCCTGGGAAAGCCACATTTCCAACCTGGCCTCCAAAGCCAGTCGCAGACTGGGAATCCTCCGTCGTGCAAAGTCCTTCCTCGGCCCACCTGAGCTCCTGACCACACACAAAGCTTTTGTCCGCAGCCTGATGGAGTACTGCTCTCCCCTCTGGGCTGGTGCTCCTGCCTCTCACCTTCCTCGGCTTCACGCTGTGGAAACCAAGGCATTTCGGATCATTGGTATCTCCCGCGATGAGGTCGAGTCTTTGGGACTCTCTCTCACCTCAGGCAGGTCGGTGGTCTTTCTGTCTTCTACAGTCTCCTCTCAGGTCTCCCCCCCCACTCTGTCTGCAATTTGTCCCCACCATATTTCCGCAGGGCGCTCAAGGTCCGCCAACAACCCCCTTCTGGTAGAACTACCAAAATCACGAATCAATGCTCACCTTCACTCTTTCATTCCTCCTTTTTCCCGCCTTTGGAATAAACTCCCTCACTCTATTCAATCCTATTCTTCGCTCCAGGCCTTCAAAACAGCTGTTCACCACCACCTATCTCCCCCCATCCAAAGCCACAATCTTTTCCACCCCCGTTAATTCACCCCAAACCCACCTCTTTCAAATTCGCTGCTTTGTCAGGTCCTGAAAGTCCCTGTAATGTCCATCTTGTATACCCCGTGTGCCCCATCCCATCCCTCTCCCTTCCACAGATCTCCTAATGTCTGTTCCCCCACTGTTTTGTCCTTCCCACTCCCGCCCCTCTTGTATCATGCCCCCCCTTGCTGTGCGTTGTGTGTTAACTCTCATACAAGCCTTGACATTGTATACCCAAAAAAAATAAAAATAAAAAATAAAAAAAAATAAAAAAGTGACCTGATATGCACTGATGAGCAAAAACATTATGAATACTGGCAGGTGAAGTGAATAACATTGATAATCTTGTTGCAATGGCACCTGTCAAGAGGTGGGATATATATATATATTCGGCAGCAAGTGAACAGTCAGTTCTTGAAGTTGATGTGTTGGATGCAGGAGAAATGGGCATGAGTAAAGACCTGAGCGACTTTGACAATGGCCAAATTGTTATGGCCAGACGACTGGGTCGGAGTACCTCTGAAACGGCAAGGCTTGTGGGGTGCTCCCGGTCAGCAGTGGCGAGTACCTACCGACAGTGGTCTAAGG
>NC_140968.1:13814273-13894273 GCF_056783735.1 Eptatretus burgeri
TCATGAGAGGTGAATTTCATGACTGACACGAAAATAATTTTCGGTATAAACGTTAAACCATTATTTTAGGGCGTAGACTGTAGACATTTCCTGTTTAGTGGACGATTGATTTGCAGGAAAACTCACGCATTCCAAGTTCCGTTTTACTTATACACCGCCTATTAGGCGGTGTGTCGATAGGAAAGGAAACAAATTTTTACAACCAAAACAATTGATCAATAATAATGAGGAATTTGTTTGTCTTCTTAACCGCAGAGGGAGGGAGTACATTGAGAAAATAAAATTTCAGAAGACGAAGAGGGCGATGCTCTCGGGGCGTGTCATTGGAGCGTGTCATCGGATCGTGGAGTAAGAAGGGAACGTTTATTTATCTGAGGGAAGAAAAATAAGAGGCGTGTTGTGCTCGATAAATATTTGGGGAAAGCAGGGAGAGTGCAAAATTTCCGCCATTTTTGCGTACGTAATAAAAAGATTACCGCCTAAGTCTCTGGCTGTACAATATATAGTACAGTAAATACATCTATCTATAATTCCAGCAATCTCTGTGTGTCTGTGTGTCTGCGACCGCCGTTTGTCGACAACCACTGGTCCGATCTGATTGAAACTTGCCAGGTATATGGCTGGGGACCTGAGGACGGAATCCGTGCCTTTTCAAGGTTTGATATTAATCGGACAAGCGGTTCCCAAGTTACGGCCATTTATTTTTCAACCAATGACAGGACACGGTGCTATGACATCACTATTGAAGTCACAAATCTTCTTTTTTTGCACGATTGACGTCACAATTCTTCTTCTTCGTTTGATATGACGTCACAATTGACGCTGGGGACCTGAGTATGTGCCTTTTCAAGGTTTGATATCGTTCTTCATCCGTTTCAGCTGTTTCCCAAGTGTTTCCCAAGTTATGGCCATTTGTTTACCAAACTAATGACAGGACACGGTGCTATGACGTCACAATTGACATGACAATTATCAATTTTTTTTTTGCACATACGGCCCCGCACGTACAGGCACGCACGTACGAGCACGCACGTATGGGACACGGTGCTATTTACCAAACCAATGACAGGACACGGTGCTATGACGTCACAATTCTTCTTCTTCGTTTGATATGACATCACAATTGACGCTGGGGACCTGAGTATGTGCCTTTTCAAGGTTTGATATCGTTCTTCTTCATCCGTTTCAGCTGTTTCCCAAGTGTTTCTCAAGTTATGGCCATTTATTTACCAAACCAATGACAGGACACGGTGTTATGACGTCACAATATTACGTCACAAAAAAGTTATTTTTTTATTATTTTTTATTTTTTGCACGTACGGCCACGCACGTACGGGCACGCACTAGTTTATTTTAAACTTAATTATTCTCCAACAAATAACAGGCATCTATATATTGTTACGGATTCGCGCCCGCCGGCGTGCTGACGGCCACGTAACTCGAATCGCGGCACGTCGCCCACCGGACGGACAATCCAGTCGTGACCCTCTCGGACTAACGCCGGGAACCAGTCACGGGTGGACCTTTCGGTCTCACCGCGATCGAGCCAATCGGCCCCCGCGTGGGATAGGGTTGCTCGCCAAATTCGACCTACCTAAGTACCCACACGGAGGGTAGACCGGGCGATCGCACCTCGCCGCAGGTCGACTTCGGACACGGGCCACTTAAGCGACCCGTTCCGTACTATCGGGATAACCGAGCGGTGTTATCGTCGGCCTCGACGGTTCGATTAATTATCGGGCGTATTCAGCCCACTACCAACCCTTTACGTGAAGCAAGATGAGGATTCAATGAGAGAAATGACGAAGCGAAGCGGGAAAGCAGTTCAACATAAAGCACATTTATTCGCGATGAACGGAAAGCACACATATACAATTCCACCAAAAGCACAGAGAAAAGAAGAGAAACACAATGCAATTTTACACAAAAAGCAAATGTAAAAGCGAAGACACAATGCAGAGCTAATACCGACTACCGAGCACACGGCAACACTTATACAATTCTACTTCACAGACGGCGCCGACAACACATTCCCAAAACCAAGAGAAAGAACACCCTCAAGGATGAGGCGGGCCTGAGGCCGAGACCGGGTCGGGCCTACCCGTCTGGTGATGAGACGCGGAGCGGCGATGGTACCTCAACTCCGCGGGCCTCGCGGACAGTGTCTGGTAGGGGGTGGGAAAAGGGGCCCCCTTGGTCGCACTATCTCAGCGCGGGGGGAAACAGGAGGGGGTTGCTGATGCTCGCGGTAAGGAGGATTTTTACTCTGTCTCGAGTCCCGCGACGAGCGTCTCCACCTCGACCAGGTCACGCCGTCGGCCTCCCTGGTGTGCAGCTCCCGGCACGACGCGAGCACCCCCTCGTCTGCCTTCGCCGCCGCTCCACAGCTCCGTCCTCTTCGCTCCGACTCCAACGCACACGACGACGACGACGACCAACAACGAACTCTTTTCTGACGAACGCAGCCGCTTATATAAGCCCCGTGGCTTCGCCTTTGACCCCCTGCCTTCGACCTTTCACCTCGCTCCCCATTGGCCCGAGAAAAAGTGGGCGTGAATGCATTTTGATCCATAAATTTGCATATAGCGACCGCCCTCCAACGCCCTGGAGGCGGGGCCAAATCGCCCCTCGCTCACCGATTGGACGGAACAAAAGTGGGCGTGTGTCGTTTTTGATCCGTTTTTGGAGCACAAAATCCGTGGTTTTGTACACGCTGTTCGGCGCGCGCCCTGCACGAGTCCAACACCGGTACCCACAAGCGGCGCAAGAACGGTGGCGATGCGACGGTTGCGAGGTGTGACGTGAAGCGGCGCCGCGGTGGGTGGTTGATGTTGTGATGACTGTTGAGACGCGGTTGGCGGTGGTAACAATGGCGGTTGGTCCAAAATAAAGATAGTAAAAGAAAAACGGCTATCCTGAAGAGTCGCAGCACGCATGAATGATATGTATTCCCACTAGACAACGGGTTTGGGCCTAACTACACATATACTTACCGAGATATCTCACCTAAGGGACCTGAATGGTGGTTTGCGAATTTGGTAACCACAACACTACCCCCTCCCCTTTTTACAGACTCGTCCCGAGTCGTCAAATTTTCGTGTGCCATCATGTGTAGTTTTCCCCTAGTACATTTTACCTACGGATCCCTGAGTGCGACATTCATGGTATTCGTGTCCCCAAAATAAATAACCTGAGGGCTGCGTAACTACCTAAACAAACTCACTCACACGGACGACTTAAATAAAATTGCCGGCGCTAAGACAAACATGCCGGGGGGGCACTCATATGTACAGTACATCTTAACCTTAACTTACAAATTTTACACTAAACCATGGCCCAGGATCAATGAACTCTGCAAAAGAAAAGCAGTTAGCAGGGAGCCAGGCTGCTCGCATGCAGTCTCTGGCTCAAAACAATGCAGGTGACAGGGAACGTGGCTGGCTGCTCACACGCAGTCCAAGGCCTTCCTTTTTGAACTGAACGCAGTGAACCACAACGGTGCATGGGCTGCACAAATGCAGTCTCCGTGCCGTAGCTGCCAACAGGGCAGTTCTCGCAGCTTGCAAACTGTTGCCTTGCGGATCCTGGCGCACATGGAAATGAACAGGGGGGGGGGGCAAAGCAAAATTGAACGGGGCTGGTGAACGTGGGCAGTGGGCATGGCATGGCAAAGGCAGCAGGCAAACACAGCCCGCAGAAGAAGGCCGCTGCAGGCAAACACAGCTGGCAGATGAACTGGCCGGCACAGGCCTTGAAGAAAAACAGCCAGCCGATGAACTGGCCGGCACAGGCCTTGCAGCACAGCAGCTGCAGACGAAGTTGGCCGGCCTCTGCCTTGAAGCAAAACACGGCCAGCCGATGAAGTTGGCCAGCCTTTGCCGTTCAGTGGAGGTTGGTGGAGGGAGTGCGGTGGTGCTGGCCACTTGGAAGGCGGGCTCGGACCTACCTACTTGTCTCCCTCCCACCTATCGCCTTTGCCTGTCACTGTACATACCCACTCCCTTAATTTGTCAAACCCCAATTTAGCCCCAACTTATTATTTTTATTTTTATGTTTACTTCCCCTCTATAAATCGTCCCCTAACCCCCTTTATCGTCTTTGTTCGGCTAACCTATCCTGTCACCCAGCCTACTCCCAACCCCTACGTTCCCTTCCCGGAGGGGAACAAGGGAGAGCTAGCGTCCTGTGTCGAGGCCCAACGAAGCCTCAGGATGGCCTCCCCAGAGTTCAGCGATCTATAACACAAAGTCGGTCCAGCGGCCCACAACGAGAGCGAGGGGATGGATGGTGCGGAGGGGTACATCTCCTAATCTACCCTAACCATTTAACTGTTAAACTACCCCGGGGCTTTCAACAAGCGCCTCTCGCTTAAACTATTGGTTCCAACAACCCAGATTCCCGTCGCCTGTGTTGGTGTCCTCACAATTTCGGGCCTCGCCCCCCAATTTTCTCTCCGTGCCCTCACACGGTCTCATGGCTGGGACACGTGGCTCCCTTTGGCAGGCACGACCCTCTGCCGAATCTCCCGCTATGGCACCCCCGGGCACTACATTGCCTCCGAGCCTACCAGCTCCCTAACACCGGGGAGTGCCCCCCATGGCACCTCCCCTGAAACGCACACGTGGCAGGCTGGCTTCCCAGGCCCCTTTCCGAGGGTCACCCTTGCCCACAACACTGCCCACGCGGCTAATGGCGCCCCGGGCCCACGCACCAAGCAGGCGCACCCGTGCCCACTACGCTATCCCGGCCCCCCATGGGCCCTTGGCCTACCACGGCCGACTAGCCTGGTGCCCGGGGTACCCACTCAGCGATACTCACCTTTCGCAGCCACGCTCCCAAGCCCGTCAACAGGGCTCCTGCACCCCTCCAAATGGGTTTCGAGCCTACATTCCCACCAACAGCAAAACGACCTCCATTTTTGTTAATTTGACTAACCCAGCTAACTCACTTTACTCTGACCCCGGGGTCCCTTGGGCGGGAGTCACTCCTCCCCCCAATCACTCATCGCACCATGCATTCCCCATTCGCTCCATACACACAGACCCGCTGGCCTCACTCACTCACCAAGTACTCACCTCACAACTCACCAACTCTTCAACACACACACCGCTGAACTTGCCATCCTCCTAACTACATCCCCTAACTAACTCGTGCTCCCACGTCGTCCCTTACACTATAGCACGTTCCATTTAACCTACGAAGCTAAGCTACGTCCCCACTACACATCCACAAGTCTGTCACTGTCTCCAAATAAATCATTTTATTTCCCAACCTAAAGCTCACTAAATCCCTCTAACTAATCCATTCCACGGGCCCCATGAGGACTTACCCCTGCCCCATGGAGCCGGTCTAACTATGCTAACCCTTCCCCCTAACTAGTTTCCATCCTGTGCCCTAGGTAAGGGGGTCTTCCACCCCTTGCCCAGGAATCCTGTGCACCCGAAAGTGAGGCTTGCCCTTTTTTTTTTCCATGCGCATCACCAGCGCGGCAACTCGCGTACTTTGCACCTGCCTGTGACGTCATGCAGCTGCACGTGTTCCTCGTCCCTCCTTGGACGGTACCATCCGGCAGAGATACCCCTCCTGCCGGATTCCAACCCCACGTGCAGCCATGGCGTCACCGTGCGCATAAAAAAACACAAGCCCCACGTCTCGAGGGGTTCCCCACGCGAACACATGTGCTTTGCCCGTTGGAGCTTAACACACACGATCGCGTGGAGAACCCGTCGGGTCCAAATCCATTTACCTGCCTAAACTTTGTCCGTCCGCGGGATCGGCAAATCCACCGCGTGCGTTTCCGGACCGGGACTTCACTCTCGCAGGCGAGCACGTGGTGGTCTCGTGCGTTGCACAGCACGGGCCTCGTGCTCACTGCTGGGTGAACCCGGCACGGTCCCCGAAACAACTACAGCCGCTACTCGGCTTTCTTTCCTCACATGTCGCCGTCGTCGCCATTCAACACACGCACACCTGCGTGTTACGACGCTCACAGTCCATTCCATCACATTCACACCGGGAGACGCGGCTGCGTGCTCCCGCATGCCAACCGACATCTCCCTCACATACCGCTCTCTCACACACACGGTCTCCCTTGCATAACCCATACCACTCACACGTGGTGCTCCATTCATACAAACCACTCCACTCACACCCGCGGGGGCACTCACCCGCGGTGCCTCACTCACACACCGTGCCTCACTCACACACGCGGGGGAACTCACCCGCGGTTCCTCATCCACACTGGCCGTTTCACTCACACCCACGGCCTCTTCCACACACGATGCCTCATCCACACACGGCGTGCTGGAAGCACGTACTCCGGCACAATCGCCACCACACCAATCACACACGGGGTCGCTTCCACACACGGGGACGCACTCACACCTTGCACCACACACACAGGGACAACCACACTGGGGATTCGTGTCCCCACAAGGGTCTCCGGGGCCTCTATACCCCCCAAGCTTTCCGTGCACCTGTCCACAGCACTCGTCCCCTCAACCTCGCAAAGCACGACCGAACTCACCTGGTCGTGACTCGCCTCAAGGGGGCACACTCCCTCCCCTCGTTCCTGGAGGAGGCCATCCAGGTGCTCGCACTGGGTCTCTACCCAGTCCGCCAGCTCACCCCCATTATCCTCCACTACCTCCGTGTGTGTGTGTGCGTCACTTACCCCGTTTTCATCGTGCAGTCTCTCCTCTATTTTTTCTGTCTCCCGTGTCTCTGCCAACTCTTCATCCTTTACCTCTCTTGTCTCAACTATTATTTCCGTTGTCGTCACCTCGTGTCTCGTCTCACACGTTTTGGTCTCCCCATTTAATTTTTCCCTTTTGGTCATCGTCGATTCTTCTGTCACGACCCTCGCCCAACACGCCCCCCGAATTATTTTTTTACCCGCCTCCACCGCGGGCCTGTCAGCCGTTGCACCCCCTTCCAGCTCGTTTGCTCCCACACGTGGAGTCGCCATTCCCAGCTCCCTGGTCACGGCCTTCATGCCCGCCTGCAGGCATCGGCCCATGTTCTGCGTCTCACCCCGTAGCTCTTTCATTTCTTCCTTCATGTTTGCTTCCATTCTGCTTATTTGCTTGTTCATGCCTTTCATTTCGTTTTTCATTTCATTTGTCATTGCCGCCAGCATGGCGCATAGCTGGGCCATGTCGGGTGCGCTTGGGTGAGTCGTTTCGGCAAGGGTCGGGGGGGGGGTTTTGGTGGAGAGGGGGAGGGGAGGTGTCATACACCGCGGCCGCTGCCGCACCCATTTCGGGCTCTGGGTTCAGTTGGGCGAGTTCGTTTTCCTGTACAACCAACATTTCCTGCACGGGGATTTCATCCTGAGCCATGGATTCTACACATTCGACATCCATTTCTAATACCCCCGGCTCCCGCTCGCCTTGAGATGCCATCTTGCTTCTCTTAAAGGGTTAATTTGAATCGCTCGTAATTTGGAGGGAATCGGGGGTCGCTTCTCTCACCCCTGGACCGATTCCCGTGAATTTAGCTGGAGACAGGAGAGCCCGTTTTCCTGTTCTCCGATACCAGTGCCGCGAGGAGGGCGATGGATTTGTATCCCACTCCTGACACCAGTGTTACGGATTCGCGCCCGCCGGCGTGCTGACGGCCACGTAACTCGAATCGCGGCACGTCGCCCACCGGACGGACAATCCAGTCGTGACCCTCTCGGACTAACGCCGGGAACCAGTCACGGGTGGACCTTTCGGTCTCACCGCGATCGAGCCAATCGGCCCCCGCGTGGGATAGGATTGCTCGCCAAATTCGACCTACCTAAGTACCCACACGGAGGGTAGACCGGGCGATCGCACCTCGCCGCAGGTCGACTTCGGACACGGGCCACTTAAGCGACCCGTTCCGTACTATCGGGATAACCGAGCGGTGTTATCGTCGGCCTCGACGGTTCGATTAATTATCGGGCGTATTCAGCCCACTACCAACCCTTTACGTGAAGCAAGATGAGGATTCAATGAGAGAAATGACGAAGCGAAGCGGGAAAGCAGTTCAACATAAAGCACATTTATTCGCGATGAACGGAAAGCACACATATACAATTCCACCAAAAGCACATAGAAAAGAAGAGAAACACAATGCAATTTTACACAAAAAGCAAATGTAAAACCGAAGACACAATGCAGAGCTAATACCGACTACCGAGCACACGGCAACACTTATACAATTCTACTTCACAGACGGCGCCGACAACACATACCCAAAACCAAGAAAAAGAACACCCTCAAGGATGAGGCGGGCCTGAGGCCGAGACCGGGTCGGGCCTACCCGTCTGGTGATGAGACGCGGAGCGGCGATGGTGCCTCAACTCCGCGGGCCTCGCGGACAGTGTCTGGTAGGGGGTGGGAAAAGGGGCCCCCTTGGTCGCACTATCTCAGCGCGGGGGGGGGGAAACAGGAGGGGTTTGCTGATGCTCGGGGTAAGGAGGATTTTTACTCTGTCTCGAGTCCCGCGACGAGCGTCTCCACCTCGACCAGGTCGCGCCGTCGGCCTCCCTGGTGTGCAGCTCCCGGCACGACATGAGCACCCCCTCGTCTGCCTTCGCCGCCTCTCCACAGCTCCGTCCTCTTCGCTCCGACTCCAACGCACACGACGACGACGACGACGACCAACAACGAACTCTTTTCTGACGAACGCAGCCGCTTATATAAGCCCTGTGGCTTCGCCTTTGACCCCCTGCCTTCGACCTTTCACCCCGCTCCCCATTGGCCCGAGAAAAAGTGGGCGTGAATGCATTTTGATCCATAAATTTGCATATAGCGACCGCCCTCCAACGCCCTGGAGGCGGGGCCAAATCGCCCCTCGCTCACCGATTGGACGGAACAAAAGTGGGCGTGTGTCGTTTTTGATCCGTTTTTGGAGCGGAAAATCCGTGGTTTTGTACACGCTGTTCGGCGCGCGCCCTGCACGAGTCCAACACGGTACCCACAAGCGGCGCAAGAACGGTGGCGATGCGACGGTTGCGAGGTGTGACGTGAAGCGGCGCCGCGGTGGGTGGTTGATGTTGTGATGACTGTTGAGACGCGGTTGGCGGTGGTAACAATGGCGGTTGGTCCAAAATAAAGATAGTAAAAGAAAAACGGCTATCCTGAAGAGTCGCAGCACGCATGAATGACATGTATTCCCACTAGACAACGGGTTTGGGCCTAACTACACATATACTTACCGAGATATCTCACCTAAGGGACCTGAATGGTGGTTTGCGAATTTGGTAACCACAACAATATTGATACTGAAAGACCAATTTTGTGCTCCTCCTCGCGGTCGCGTCACGTTTTTCTCGGTACCGTGACCTGGACTGAAAGAAACTTCGTACCTGTAAGAGTGCATCGCACATAGTGGCAATAGTCAACCTTCAACTCTGAAGCAGAATAAATAAATATAAATATATCAATATCATCACACGGAAACGGTGTAGTTCCTGGAATCGTCCACCGGAGGGCACATAGCGGTCGCATCACGTTTTTCTCGGTACTGTGACCTGAGAAGTTTTGACACGGTGTACGTCAAAGTAGACACGTGCACAAATCAGGGGACTTCTTCACAAGGAGTAGTGTACACCAAAAATGTCGTGTACAAGGACGTTTTGTAGGCCTCATTAGGTAAGGCCATGGAGTACATTGACTGGGATCCGGCTCTTACAAGAGTCGCCACTGGTTGTCATATTGGGCTCATGAAACGGAATCCGTCTGTGACGGGGTTTCGGCTAGTCTATATATTAATACTGAAGGACCAATTTTGTGCTCCTCCTAGCGGCCGCTTCACGCTTTTCTCGGTACTGTGACCTGGACTGAAAGAAACTTCGTACCTGTAACAGTGCATCGCACATAGTGGCAATAGTCAACTTTCAACTCTGAAGCAGAATAAACACTTTTCGTTTTACATTCGTTTACATGGCGACGTGTGACGTCACGGCTGAGAGGCGTCAGGACGTCATGACATCATCGGTCATTCGCTGACGTCATTACGTCTGTCGTCGACAGACAGTTACCGCTGAAGCCGCTATCACACCTTGACGATTTAGCCAGCATATGCCGACGAATGAAAAATTTGTCTAAAACGCTGGCACACGTCGAATACATTATGGGTAAGTTTTGTATACGTTATATTAAGACCACGCTGGCATACGTCGTAGTTCGCTGGCATACATCATAGTACGTCGACAAATTTTAACATGCTCAAAAATTTTCAACGTATGCCAGCGTATGACTCACACGTTCCGCATACGCTGGCCATAAGTTGTAGGCACGTTACACAATCGTTGACACACGTCAACACACGTTACTTGTAACTTACTCATAAGTCGAAACACGTTGAGGTAATATTTAGCGTACCCGAAACTTATTTCTAACCTATGAGTAACGTGTTGTAGGCACGTTACGTGATCGTTGACACACGTTACTTGTAAGTTACTCATAAGTCGAAACACGTTGAGGTAATATTTAGCGTACCCGAAACTTATTTCTAACCTATGAGTAACGTGTTGTAGGCACGTTACGTGATCGTTGACACACGTTACTTGTAAGTTACTCATAAGTCGAAACACGGTGAGGTAATGTTTAGCGTACCCGAAACTTATTTCTAACCTATGAGTAACGTGTTGTAGGCACGTTACGTGATCGTTGACACACGTTACTTGTAAGTTACTCATAAGTCGAAACACGTTGGGGTAATATTTAGCGTACCCGAAACTTATTTCTAACCTATGAGTAACGTGTTGTAGGCACGTTACGCGATCGTTGACACACGTCGACACACGTTACTTGTAAGTTACTCATAAGTCGAAACACGTCGAGGTAATGTTTAGCGTCAGTGTTCCAGACTCCATGGTTTTTTTTTTCTTCGGCATGACGGTGATGTTGACACTTCGATTTCTAGTGCGGTTATAATATAATATAATTAATAGGCTGCCGCTCAACAACTTTAATCATAACCGCACTTGAAATCGAAGTGTCAACATCACCGTCATGCCGAAGAAAAAAAAAAAGAAAAAAGAAAAAAAAAAAAACCATGGAGTCTGGAACACTGACGGGTTCCTCTTGTGTGAACCCCATTTTTATACACCGATTCCCCTAAACGCTGCCAATACGCCATTATACGGTAGCTGTAAGTTAGTAACACGTTCAGTAAGTTCTGTGGTCGTCTGGAAGACGTCAAATACATCTACTTACGTCAATATGCGTTGGAGATTCATTACACATAGGTTCAAAGCACGTTACTCATAGGTTCAAAGCACGTTACTCATAGGTTAGAAATAAGTTTCGGGTATGCTAAACATGACCTCAACGTGTTTCGACTTATGAGTAACTTACAAGTAACGTGTGTCGACGTGTGTCAACGATCGCGTAACGTGCCTACAACTTATGGCCAGCATATGTGTAACGTGTGTCGACGTGTGTCAACGATCGCATAACGTGCCTACAACTTATGGTCAGTGTATGTGAAACGTGTGCGTCATACGCTGGCATATGTCGAAAAATTTTCAGCATGCTTAAAATTTGTCGATGTACTCGGTGTACTACGACGTATGCCAGCGTGCTTCAGCGTGCTCTTAACGTATGCAAAAATTTACCCATAACGTATTCGACGTGTGCCAGCGTATTCGGCAAATTTTTCATACGTCGGCATACGCTGGCTAAAACGTCAATGTGTGACAGCGGCTTGATACTTCGATGTCTAGTGCGGTTATGATTTGAATCGTCGAGCCGCAGCCTATTAATAGCCTACGCCACGTGATCGTCGGCGATACACTGCTGCGCGCTATGCATAAGTTAGACTATCGTTGGGCATAGGTTCTGAACGCCGACAACATGCTAAGCATTCGTTGGCATAAGTTATCTATATGTTATCGAAACGTTCTGTGTACGTTACTAATACGTTATGCATACGTCCAACTCGTTATGAATATGCCCAAAACTGGAAAAAAAACATCAATAGTTCAGCGTACGCCAGCGTTTTACATACATTTTGATACGTTGCCATACGCTGGCTAAAACGTCAAGGTGTGACAGGGCCTTGAGAGGTGTAATTCCACTCCTCGAAAATAACGTTTGCAATGTCAAACCCTCTTCTGCACATGCTGACTACCTCAGAATGTGAATTTGACACAAAAAATCTAACAAGAAACATTGTATCTTCTATATATTGATACTGAAGGACCAATGTTGTGCTCCTAGCGGTCGCGTCACGTTTTTCTCGGTACTGTGACCTGGACTGAAAGAAACTTCGTCCCTGTAAGAGTATATCGTATATAGTGCCAATAGTCAACTTTCAACTCTGAAGCAGAATAAACACTTTTCGTTGAGATGGGGGTGAGGAGTGAAGAGGCGGGGGGCAAGGTAAGCAAATATTTGGGCGGGGGTAAGCAAATTGAAGGCGGGGGGAATGGGGCAGGGGCGGGGGAAAGCACGCCCTGTCCAGTCCATGTCCCTTGAGTGTGGGTGAGCTGGTGGGGGTGGTTGAATGAACGGAATCCGTCTGTGACGGGGTTTCGGCTAGTTAACATTAAGATCCTATAAATTAATTCAATGGCAATGCCAATTTTTAAATAACCCCCCAAAAAAAAAAAACCCCTTTAAACAACAACAAACCAATATGTGATTTATAAATCAATGAGGTCTGGTTGTTTCTTCATTTGGCGCTAGTTCGTCGAATCAAGATGTATGCCTGGCTGTATTATTATTATTATTATTATTATTATTATTATTATTATTATTATTATTATTAGTAGTAGTAGTGGTGGTGGTAGTATCATTATTATTATTATTATGTAATATATTGTCAGGCATAATTCTTATATTACCTCATGTGGGATTGTTTTCTGTGGATAAAACTGCCATCCTCTTATTTAATTTATTTTACTGTATAACGAACGAAGTAGAGATTGTGTCCGTGTCCGTGCACGCGCGCAGCTACTGCTTTTTAGACTGCGAGACCATCAAAACTACGTTGAACTGAGGTGTTTCCCGGGATTTCTGAGCTGCCGCTGGAGGGACGACGGGATTCGAACGCAGAGAGCCATGGCAGTCCGCACCGGCTTCGGCTTCAGCCTCAGGTGGGAGCGTTTGTGTGGAGACGAGGTGGCGGACAATCATCGATTGTGGCTGTATGTGTCTCGACGTCGCTGCCCGTGGTGGTCGTTTATCGCCGCCGAACCCCGGCCCACAATAATATAACACGATATCTCAAAAATGTATTGGCCTTCATATGTTCTCGTGGATCAGGCATTACGTGGCGGGGATATGCGCTCTACAGTGTGCCCTTCTCGTTTAGATTGCAATTGTGCTTTCGGAGCTGTGAGGCTTTATATATATATATATATATATATATATATATATATATATATATATATATATATATATATATATATATATATATATATATATATGCCACCCATCAAGACTTGACCCTGTTACCCATGGAGCCATTAGCTTTCCCTAAAATTTTACGAGGACTTCTTGCTCTCTTTTAGGAATCTTGGCACTGATTTAAGGCCCAGTCACACCTTGACGTTTTTGCCAGCTTATGCCGATTTTTGGAAAATTTGTCTGAAACGCTGGTACACGTCGAATACGTTATGGGTAAGTTTTGATAACATTGAGAGCACGCTGAAAAACACTGCCATACGTCGTTGTACGCTGGCTTTAAACGTTGTACTTTTCGGTTGTCGTCAAATTTTCCATGCTTGAAATTTTAAGACTTATGCCAGCGTATGACTCGCACGTTCCGCATAACGCTGGCCATAAGTTGCAGCCACGTTGCGTGATCGTTGACACACGTCGACACAAGTTACTTGTAAGGTACTCATAAGTCGAAACGCGTCAAGGTAATTGTTAGCGTCAGTGTTCCAGACTCCCTGGGGTTTTTTTTCTTCTTCTTCGGTATAACTGTGATGTCGACACTTCGATTTCTAGTGAGGTTATAATATAATATAATTAATATGCTGCCGCTCAACGATTTAAATCATAACCGCACTAGAAATCGAAGTGTCGACATCACCGTCATACCGAAGAAAAAAAACAAACAAAAAAACAGGGAGTCTGGAACACTGACACTAACCATTACCTTGAGTGTTTCGACTGATGAGCACCTTACAAGTAACTTTTGTCGACGTGTGCCAACGTTCGCATATCGTGCGTACAACTTATTCCCATCGCATGCGGAACGTGTGTCATACGCCAAGTACGTCGTAAAATGTTTAACACGTTTATAATTACAAGACGTACTCCACTTAATACGACGTATGATAGCGTACTTTGGCGTTCTATTCACACATACCAAACTTAAGGCCCGGTCACACCTTGACGTTTTAGCCAGCGATGGCAACGTATTAAAATGTATGTAAAACGCTGGCTTATGTTGAACTTTTGATGTTTTTTTTTTTAAAGATTCGGACGTATTCATAGCGACTTGGTCTTATGTATAACGCATTGGTAACGGACACAGAACGTTTCGTTGTGTTATAGATAACTTGTACCAACGATTGCTGAACCTGTTGTCGGCCTACACAACCGATGCCCAACGATAGTCTAACTTAGGCATAGCGCGTTGCACGCATCGCCGACGATGTCGTGACGTAGCCTATTAAAAGGCTGACGCACAACAATTCGAATCATAACTGCCGTAGAAATGGAAGTGTCAACATCGCGGTCACACCTTGGCGATCTTGCCAGCGTATGCCGACCTAAGAAAAATGTGTCTAAAACGTTGGGGCACGTCAAATACGGTATGAGTAAGTTTGGTATACGTGAGTAGAACGCTAAAGTACGCTATCATACGTCGTAGTAAGTAGAGTACGTCAAATTTTAAACATGTTCAAAATTTTACGACGTACTCGGCGTATGACACACGTTCCGCATGCGATGGGGATAAGTTTTACACACGATATGTGGACGCTTACACACGTCCACAAAGGCTACTTATAAGCTACTCATAAGTCGAAACACGTCGCGGTAATGTCTTTTTTTTACGCGAAACTTATTTCTAACTTATGTTTGACGTGCTTTGAACCAATTCTTTACGTAGTCCCAACACACATTGACGTATGTAGACGTATTCCAATGACGTCTTCCGGTCGACAAAAAAAAAAAAAAATTAACGTGTTTCTAGCTTACATGTTTCTAATTTTCGAGTCCTTTGAGCCATATAAAGACGTGTTCCCAGCGGTTTTGGGAATTGGTATATAAAAATGGTGTTCATAAAAGGGGAACCCAACAATGTTTTCGAGTCCTTTTTGAGTCGATGTCCATGTCAGCAGTAACAGTATCAGTATTAGTATTAGTATTAGTATTAGTAGTAGTTTGTTCATGTTGGCAGTAGTAGGTGAGTGTGAGGGGGAGGGTGTGGGTTATGATGGATCGTCCTTGCGTTTAACGATTTAACGATTTAAATGATAAACTCAACGATTTAAATGGCTGCATCTCCACTATTGAAATTAGACGCTTGCGCTCAACAATTGGATTTTTTTTTTACACTCAACGACTTTTAAACGGTACCACTCAGCTATTTTCATTGTTTACAATGAACGATTTAAATTGCTGTCACTCGCCTTTGTTTTTTGACGCTGGGGTTTGGAAATTTGAAGCGTTTCTTCTGAACGTGTTAAAACGCTCAAACTCGACTATTTTAAATAGACGCTGCCGATGGACAATTGGAATCATAGCCAAGCTAGACATCGAAGTGTGAACATCCTCGTCATGCCCAAGAAAAGTTTGAAGAATGCTGCAAATAAGTGTCCTGGCCGTGGCCGTGGACGCTGACGCAAGGACGATCCATTATACCGACGTCTTTCAGCCTATGAGTAACTTAAAAGTAACGTCTGTCGATGTGTGGCAACGATCGCGTAACGTGCCAACAACACGTTAATCATAGGTTAGAAATAAGTTTCGGGTATGCTAAACATTACCTCGGCGTGTCTCAACTTATGATTAACTTACAAGTAGGATGTGTTGACGTCTGTCAACGATCGCAGACCGTGCATACAACTTGTGGCCAGCGTAGCGGAACGTGTGAGTCATACGCCGGCATACGTCGTGAAATTTCAAGCATGAAAAAATTTGAGGACAACCAAAAAGTACAACGTTTAAAGCCAACGTACAACGACGTATGGCAGTGTTTTTCAGCGTGCTCTCAATGTTATCAAAACTTACCCATAACGTATTCAACGTGTGCCAGCGTTTTAGAAAAAAAAATTCAAAAATCGGCATTCGTTGGCTAGAACGTCAAGGTGTGACCGGGCCTTTACCCATACCGTATTCGACGTGCGCCAGCATTTTAGACGCATTTTTCAGAGGTCGGCATACGCTGGCAAGATCGCCAACGTGTGACTGCGATGTTGACACTTCCATTTCTGCGGCGGTTATGATTTGAATCGTTGTGCGGCAGCCTTTTAATAAGCTATGTCACGTCATCGTCGGCGATGCGTGCAGCACGCTATGCATAAGTTAGACTATCGTTGGGCATAGGTTGGGAAGGTCGACAACAGGCTCAGCATTCGTTGGTATAAGTTGGCTATAACACAACGAAACGTTCTGTGTCCGTTACTAATACGTTATGAATACGTCCGAATCTTTAAAAAAAAACATCAAAAGTTCAACGTAAGCCAGCGTTTTACATACATTTTAATACGTTGCCATTGCTGGCTAAAACGTCAAGGTGTGACTGGGCCTTTACCGAGTCGGGGATGCTTCTGGTTCAACAGACTTATGGTTCCCAGCAGATCCGACACGTTGATGCCCATCCAGCTAATATTCTGGATCCCTCGTGTGAAGGGCATTTTAAAAACGGATGGTTTAAATTAGTGGTTCTCAAAGTGGTCCCTGCCGCCCCCTAGTGGGCGCTGCGAACTTTCAGGGGGGCGCTCCAGACTCCCCGTACGAGTGGTAGGGGGGTGCTGGCAATGATTTGGGGGGCACTGGCGATTTAGAGGAGCAATGGCGATTAGGAGCGCTCATTGGGCTTCCTGCAGTCTGAACAGGTTACCCGGCACCATTCGGCCATACAATGCCCGTTGCGGTCCTCCTCGTTTGCCATGGTGCCGTCCAGAGAGAAATTAAAGACGGGCAATGGGACAGGTAGTCTTTTTGTAAATAATGAACACATTTTAAAATGTATTTATTCTGAAAATCATTAAGTTCTTCAAGCATATTACAGACTTCTTTACCAACAATGCAAGTCAGTGGTTTTTTTTTTAATACACACATGGTGTGAATACCATCTACATGTGTTATGATCCGGCAGCGCAATTCCCAGTGAGGCGCGAGTACTGAGGCGGCGCGGCATTGTGTTTTAGGCCCGCGCTGTTGTAGCTACCGTTGGAGATGTGAAGAAAAAATTTTTTGACACGCAGGGTGAAAATCGATGCGCGCGCTGACCAGAGACCGGAAATATATAATTATTGTTTGTCCTTATCACTGGTGTTAGTCTTTCGACAGCTTGGCGTATTGATTTCGTTATTCAAAAAAGCTTCACGTCCGGTCAGCTTCAAGATGTCTGCCTCAAAGAAAAAGTGTCATCGATAATCCGTTGAATACATCAAGTATGGATTCATTCCATCCCTGACGAACACACAGTTACCGATGTGTTTGTTGTGTGATATCACGCTGTCCAATGAAGCAATTAAACCATCTCGACTGAGCGAGCACCTGAGTAAAAAGCACAGTGATAAGGCTCGCGCAGAGGTCAGCTATTTCCAATCGCTGAAAGAGAAATTTGAGAAGCGATCCACGGTAACGACGATGTTCAAAGCCAGCCAAAAGGTTGTGGATAAAGGACTGGAAGCGTCGTATAAGCTGTCATTGCTCATCACCAGATCTGGAAAACCGTATTCAATCGGTGAACAGTTGATCAAACTGGCTGTTGGGGAAGTGATAAAACTGTTATGGGCCAGGATCCGTATCCAGTTCTCTCGTCGATTGCGCTCAGCAATGATTCTGAAGCCAGGCAGATTGATGAAATGTCATCAGATGTAGAAGATAAGCTGTGTTGTGAGCTGAGAAGCTCGCACTTTGCCATCCAGCTGGATGAGTCCACTTTGTGTGACACTGAAGCTCTGTTACTCTGCTACGTTTGCTTCATCCGTGATCAGGAAATGGTGGAAGAATTGTTGTTTGCCCGCTCTCTCCAGACCGATAAGAAGGGTTCTTCCATCTTCCAAACGTTGGAGAAGTACTTCACTGATAAGAACATACCGATGGAGAACATTCTCGCTTGCGCGACGGACGGGGCACCAGCGATGGTTGGCCGCCAGCGTGGTTTTATTGCACTTCTGAAGAACCAGGTACCGTCCGTGTTCGCCATTCACTGTGTCGTGCACCGCCAGCATCTTGTAGCAAAAGCTCTCAGCACCAGACTTCATACATCACTCCAAATAGTAATCAAAGCGGTGAATAAAATCAAGGTGTCGTCTCTGCATGATCGGCTGTTTCGTCAGCTTTGCCAGGAGAATGATGAACCATTCGAGAGGCTCTTGTTGCATACCGAAGTTCGATGGTTGTCCAAAGGCACTTGTTTGACCCGTTTCCATGCCCTCTTCTCGACAGTGGTCGAGTTTCTGTCTGAAATTGATACAGAGTTATCGGAGAAAGTGAATGTGATTGAGCATGATGTGGCTTACCTCGCGGACATATTCAGTATACTGAATGATGTCAGCAAACAACTCCAGGGTGACCATATGACGCTGATTAAAGCAAAGAAAGTGATCGGCGCGTTCGTAACCAAGGCGACTCTGCACAGGGAAACCCTCGGCCGAAGAGATATGTACCACTTTCCCTGGTTGGCAAAGGAAACTGCTGTTTCTGATGAAGAGCTGCTCGTTTATTGCAATCACCTTGAGAAGATTCGTGGAGATATGGAGCAGCATTTCAGAGACATGCTAGAACTGTCGGTGCCAGCATGGGTGATCAACCCATTCAAATGTGACATTAGAGGACGAAATTATCAACTTGTGGAATGATGATGAGGCGAAGGCAAGATTCTCGCAGAATGAATACGGAAAATTCTGGATTCTGGAGCGGGGCGAATACCCCGCAATGTGGACAGAGGCAGAACTGCTGCTGATGGCGTTCCCCACATCATACCTCGTTGAAAGAGGGTCCAGCGCCGTGATTGTGCTGCTGACCCAGTATCGAAACCGCCTTGACATTACCAAGAGGGGCGATCTGCGTCTCTACCTCACTGAGATGGAGCCAGACGTTCGTAATCTCGCAGCGAGTCACCAGGCCCACCCTTCACACTCACGGTATTTGGGCCTGTGATAACAGATTCCCAGTTTGCCTCACCTGGACCTGTTCTGCTGAAACATTGTAGGTAGTGCAAAATAAAATAGAAAAGTAAGGTAAAATATTATTCAGACAATATTTGGCTTCTGTTATTTTTGCTTCCCATCTCCATAAATTCGGACTATCCTATTGACCACGAACGATAGGACAAGGGGGCATTGGGCCGGTCCAAGAGGGCAGAAGGGGGGGGGGGTAGTCAAAAAAAGTTTGAGAACCAATGGTTTAAATCTTCAGGCTTCCAGCAGTGTTCACAGTACTCCGTCGTGACACCTTATTCTATGAAGGTATCAAATTAGGTGACAGTGCCCAATACTTAACCTCCAGAGCGCTACCTGGTCTCTTGAGGCAAGCCTGTGATGCCTAACTGGAGGTACCACACCTGGGTGCACCTTGTGACAGAATCTTCCCTTCGTGGTGGTGTCCCACTGAAATTACCTTATTTATTTATTTATTTATTTTCTCCTCGATCGGGTGCTTGATTAAACTAAATTTCTGATGGGTCTGGAGGGATTAGGGTAACATTATCCAGTTTTTAATGGCTTTCTTCACTGCTAAATCCCAGGCATCATTCCCACCAATGCCAACATGAGCGGGGATCCAGCACAGGTGGACTACTAAACCCTTCCGATTCGCAATGCTAACCAAATGAAACATTTCAAGAACAAAGTCATATCTACAACCATCCTGAAGGAATTCCAACACCTTTAATGCAGAAAATGAACCGGAGAGGATGACCACACTGAGAGGGTCAAACTCAATTATCCATTTAAGAGCCATAACTATGACAAGTAGTTGAGCTGAGAGATGATTGTTTACCCGAACTTACCTAACCACCCTGATGTCCGGGATGCATACTGCAGCAGCTATTCTCCCAATAAAGGAAGGAGGGAGGGAGGGGGGGGGTTCGCAATTGATACTTTTATGAAGGGGGTTTACAGGAATGGAATCAAAACCCATTTCCTTCGTGTCCCTCTTACAGGATAGGCCTAAAGGAGGAGAAGTGCATTTCTTGCCACACATTTGGTATTCCCAACAGTTTCCAAATAAGGCTTTATGAGGTTGGTTATCCTCAGACAAGATTGTTGTAGCCCCCCAAGTATTTCATTCTGGAAACTTCCCAAGGAAGGGCCAAGGGCATCTCTCCCGCTTCCATCGGAAGAGCAAACACTGGAGTACTTAAAGAAGCCCCCCAAACAGACAGAGAGCTTTAGATTGGATAATCTCCCAGTTTTTTTGCGATTGCTCGTGCACATATCCACAAAGGTCTGATCACCACATTCAAGATGAAAACAAATAATTATAGGCTTTGTATAGAAGGAGGAAACTTTCCCTATGTGCTTCCCAATCAGAAGCAAGTCAGTGCAGGTCAGGTATGGGAGCATGCGCCATAGCAGCGTGTCGCTGCGTCCACTTTCTGCCGTTGCTCCAGGGGCCTCCGTTTGGCCACCCCCACCCCCCCCGCCCAACAGATGCCTGGCCTATCTCCATCTCCTTGAGATGCCGATCAATTTGCTGCAACCATCAGGCACATGGAAGGCCCATTGGCCTCTTCCACTCATGAGGCTCCCTCGCTGAGAGAATCTAGTGAGCAGGATCAGCGTCAGGAAAACGAGCCACATGTCCATGCAGCCGCAGCTGATGCTCACGGATGATGCAGGTAACAAATCTCCTTTGAGTCTCTCTCAGCAACCGCTCATTTGACACAAAGTCCGACCAGCAATGGCTAATAATTCTCCGAAGAGACCTGGTGCCAAAGGAATTAAGTCTCCATCTCAGATCTCTGGTCAGAGTCCAAGTTCCATCCGTTGAGCAAGACTGGAAGCACCAAGGACCAGAAGACTCGGACTTTGGTCGTCCTGCACAGGTACCGGCAGCGCCACACCCCATGAATCCAGTGAATCCATGACTCCCCAGGCCCGACCCAGACGTTCAGTGACCTCCAGCTCGCAGCCAGCAGAGACATGAATATCACTACCAAGGAAAGTGAATCTCTCCGTGACCTCAACATCCTCACCACAAACAGGTACAGACAAGATATCAGCATCCAAGATGTCATTGAAAGCTTGGATTTTAGTTTTGACCTAGGAAACCCATAATTGACCCAGGAAAACCAAAGGGGAGAGGAGCTCCTTGTGAGCCAATGGCCATCCATATCTAGTGCCCAACTGTGTCTGCGGACGTCCTCCTGCAGTCGGATTACTTCTTATTCGGAGGTTGGTGGCAGGATTTGCACTCTAGCCACCGTAAAACCCTTCATTCCTCAAAACACAAAAACACAAAGAAATCTGAAAACCCACTCCATGGGAGTACCTCCTGTGCAGCTTCCCTTCACAGGGCAGCTCACCGGATGACGGGATTGGGGCAAAGCCTTCGGGACCCCCAATCTTTGATGACAGGATGGAAACCACGGGGTAACATTTCCGGGTCAGATTGCGGGAGAGTGTGTCGGAGTGGTGCTGAGGTGTCGTCCACCAGACGGCGGGCTCCTTGGGTTAACCTGAGGCGGTCCCTTCGGGTGGGTGCCTGGAATGTTCTATCTCAAAGAGAGGATGATCACCTGTCTATTATTATCTGAGCTCAAGCGTTTGGACATCGGTATTGCAGCACTCTCTGAGGTTCAGAACCGATTTGATTTGGTTTGGTTTGTGCCACCAAAACTGATCGATCTGATGTCTGAACTCTACTCTGGTACTGAGAGTGCTGTGAAGTGTGGTGGTACCATCCCTGACTTATTTCCAGTTGTTACTGGAGTTCGTCAGGGGTGTGTACTGGCCCCACACTTTTCAGCACTTGTATGGACTGGATTTTATGGAGGATGTCAGAAAGATCAAGCTGCGGTGCATCATTTGGGAATGTCAAGATCTCGGACCTTGATTTCGCAGATGATGCAGTCATCTTTGCGGAGACTTTAGATATCCTTTGGGGGCCCTCGAGGTGCTGAATGAGGAGTCGGAGCCGCTGGGATTACGGGTTTCTTGGGTCAAAAGCAAGATCCAGGCTTTCAATGACGTCTTGGATGCTGCTGTCCTGTCTGTGTCTGTTTGTGGTGAGGATGTTGAGGTCGTGGAGAGATTCACTTACCTTGGCAGTGATATTCATGTCTCTGGCTGTGAGTCAGAGGTCAATAGACGTCTGGGGTGGGCCTGGGGAGTCATGGATTCACTGGATCATGGGGTGTGGCACTGACGGTACCTGTGCGGGAGGACGAAAGTCCGAGTCTTCAGGTCCTTGGTGCTTCCAGTCTTGCTCTATGGATGCGAGACTTGGACTCTGACCAAGGATCTGAGATGGAGACTTTATTCCTTTGGTACCAGGTCTCTTCGGAGAATCCTTGGCTATCGCTGGTCGGATTTTATGTCCAACGAGCGGTTGTTGAGAGAGACTCGGATGAGATTTGTTACCTGCATGGTCCGTGAGCGTCAGTTGCGGCTGTATGGACATGTGGCTCGTTTTCCTGACGCTGATCCTGCCCACCAGATTCTCTCAGCGAGGGAGTCTCGTGAGTGGAGGAGGCCAATGGGCCGACCACGTGCCTCGTGGTTGCAGCAGGTTGACCAGCATCTCAAAGAGGTGGGGATGGGCCTGGCATCTGCCTAGGGGAAGGCCAGACGGAGGCCCCTGGAGTACCGGTGGAAAGTGGATGCAGCGACGCGCTGTTCTGGCACATGCTCCCATACCTGACCTGACCTGAGGTTCAGAGACCAGATTGCGGCGAGATCATGGTGGGTGGTTACACCTACTATTGGTCTGGTCGCTCCGATGGTTACCATCCCCAAGGAGTTGCTGTCGCTGTGTCCAATAAGCTGACTCCAATGATAATTGAGGTAACACCGGTCAACGAGCGTATTGTGAGACTAAGGATTCGTCACTCCTTCGGTGTCATTTCCTTGGTCTCTGTTTATGCTCCGACTGAGGCGAGTGATCTCACTGTTCGGATGCATTCTACGCCACGCTCGAGTCTGTGGTTGATCAGTGCCCCAGACGAGATACACTTCTAGTCTTAGGGGATTTCAATGCATTGACTTGAACTAATAGGGATGGTTATGAGATGTGTGTTGGTCCCCATGGGTCAGGAACTATGAACCAGAATAGCACTAAGTTCCTTGACTTTGCAAGAAGTCATGGACTTAGGGTGGCCGGTTCATGGTTTCAGCGCCCACAAGCTCATCGCTGGACTTGGTATTCCAACGCTGGCGGTGTGGCAAAGGAGATTGACCATGTCCTCGTTGATGGTTGCTGGAGGATGATCCAGAACTGCAGGGTCAACTGGAGTACTCAGTTCCTCAATACTGACCACCGGCTTGTTGTAGCAACTCTGATGTTGCTCCTTAAATCCAGGAGAATGGTACCATCCCAGCCTAGACTGGATGTTGGCAAGCTCAAGGATGAGAGGGTAGCTGAGAAGTTTGCAAACAAGCTGAGTGGAGATTTGGTGGGGTCTGGGTGCTTTGGGAGGTCCTGAAGAGTTGGGGAGTGCCTTCACAACCACCATCCTTGATGTTGCTTGTGGAGGTCTTGGAACTTACCAGAGGACGAAAAATAATTTTGTCTCTCGGGACACTGGATACCATTGACCAGTCACAGGGCCAGGCTTAATGGAAGAGCTGAGGCGTAAAACTGTACGTACGCTAAGGCTGGACAAGGAGGCCTATGTGCGAGGAATCTGTGAGGGGGTAGAGCATCACCTGTGGTCAAGTGATTCTTGTCTTGCTTGCAGGGGAATTCGCGCATTGCGTTCATCCAAGCCCATCTCTCGGTGTACTGCAGTTAGAGCAGAGGGTGGGAGGCTCTTGACAGAGGAGTCCAAAGTGAAGGCCCGCTGGGCCGGTTACTTTGAGCGGTTGTACCAGGCTGAACCACCAGCTGTCGAGTTGGACGTCAGGGGTGTTACAATCCCTTTTGCTGACCCTCCAATCAACTGTGGTCCACCTTCGCTTGTGGAAACACAGGCTGCGGTGAACCGGTTGAAATGGGGTAAAACTCCAGGGATCTGTGGCATCCATGCTGAACTTCTCAAGGCTGGTGGAAAAGCTGCACTCATGTCATTGCATTCCGTTTCTTTGCTTTGCCTGGAACACAGGCATCATCCCAACTGACTGGAAGGGGGACCTTGTTGTCCCTCTCTGGAAAGGGAAGGGTGATCACCAAGACTGCAACAACTACCGAGGGGTGACGCTGCTCTCATTGCCAGGCAAGGTCTTTGTTCGGATAATTCTTGATAGGATTCACCACCATCTGCTTGAGCACCAGCGTCCAGAGCAGTCAGGCTTTACACCAAAGAGGTCAACGATTGACCGTATCCTTGCTCTTCGGTTCCTCACCGAACGCAGACGAGAGTTCCGGCAGGGGCTGCTTGCAGCCGATGGTAATCTCTGCAAAGCGTTCAATTCAGTGAATCGGGATTTCCTCTGGAGGATTCTTGGTCTCGTGAGGTGCCACCAAAACTTATCGATCTGATGTCTGAGCTCTACTCTGGTACTGAGAGTGCTGTAAAGTGTAGTGGTACCATCTCTGACTTATTTCCAGTTGTTATTTAAGTTCACCAGGGGTGTGTACTGGACCCCACACTTTTCAGCACTTGTATGGACTGGATTCTCGGGAAGGTGTCGGAGAGATCAAGCTGCGGTGCATCGTTTGGGAATGTCAAGATCTCTGACCTTGATTTTGCAGATTATGCAGTCATCTTTGCAAAGAGACTTTAGATATCCTTTTGGGGGCCCTCGAGGTGCTGAATGAGGGGTCGGAGCCACTTTCCCCCCTCTTCCCCCCCCCACACACACTGTTTGTGCCCTTCTCGCTCTCCCCTCCGAATAAAATGCAGCACTCTCCTCCCACACATGTTGCTCTCTCTCCTGCACCCCTCCCTCCTACAGTGTATCGCAACGTTTCATGAGGTGTTGCTCTCCCCACTTCTAACTCCCTTCCTCGCTGTTCTCCCCTTCCTAGCTACCCCCTTCTTCACCCATTCCTCATTTTCCCTCCGTCCTCACTCCCTCTTCTCCCTCTCGATTTCTTCACCTTCTTCCCCTTCACACCCTGTCAGCATAGCAATGGTGTGTGTGTGTGTGTGTGTGTGTGTGTGTGTGTGTGTGTGTGTGTGTGTGTGTGTGTGTGTGTGTGTGTGTGTGTGTGTGTGCATATATATATATATAGTAATAACATGAATGCTGTTGTATTACATGAACCTTTAGATACATTTTATAAAATAGTGAGGTACTAAAGAGATGCATAAAATGTTATAGGTGTGGTTTATGATGCATTGATGCTTACTGTTTTGGGTTTGGCTGCTTCATTACTAATGCATAACAAACAATGGCAGTTTTGTTCAACTGAAGTAGATAATGAGGAGGAGGAGGAGGAAGGGGGACAACACCTGATCACTTTAAAACTGTTACTTATGTCACCAAAAAAAATGAAAATACTCCAACTCTGGTCATTCTCTGGAGTGATATTTGTGTGCTTAAAACCTTGGGTGATTCACTGCAACGCTGCGAGATATTTGCTCGAGTGTTGCCTCGGTTTCACCTCATTCGAGTGTGTAAAACCTTCACGGTCAAAGGCCGGTGATTCTTGGGGCGGAGGGAGGGGGGGAATTGCAAGTAAATGTTACAACAGTATAACATTTGGGATTTGCCCACTTCACTCTGCAAACCCCTCTGTCTCCTGCAAACATAATAAATAGATGGCCCCTTATGATGATCATTGCTCATAATGAAGCTCCTTCATGCATGTTTATGAACAGAGGTGTTGGTGGGGCGGAGGGTTACTCTTGGAAGATTTCCAAGATTTAAATTAATTATGAATGCACGCCTCTCATTGTGATTCGGGGAGGATGGAAAAGGTTTAAAGGTAGAAGTGAATTGATTGTGAAATCAATTTTGATCTCTGGGGACAGGAGTTCTTGGAGAATCTTGTTCCAGTCCCATCTGTCATGTTGGGAATGAAGAGATACGTGGCTATCCTGTTGTTGTTTTTCTTCGTACTGCTTCTGGCCCGTGGCATGTGGACAGCATTATACCTTCGTGGTCCGCTTGCTCGTTCTCTCGCCATCGAGCTTGGAAATGAGGATCTAGCCCAGGCCGAGCTGGGGCATTCCTTCGAACAGGTGAGATGAGTCCAGCCTATCATTTTATTAAAAAAAAAAAAATTTCAACTGCGTGTGTGTCTCTGCATGTGTCTTTTTAACTTTTTTTTGTTTTCTTCTAACTTGATCAATATTCTTCAATGCTATATTTTATACAAAAGTCTTACCTAAAATCAATTGTAACGTATCAAAATCCTACTCCTGTTAAACTCTCTGATACAGCACCAGTCCAGCTGGCTCAAGCATGAAAATGAAATGGAGCAGCTGCAGCATCATGTAACATATAATGTAACCGTCGGCGTTGTCGTTGTTAGTCATTGGGATAAACGTGGTCTTGGGTAGCCCACAATGCAGCATCAACACTGCTGCTTACATAAGTAGGTGTGCATGGATCCATCAATGAGCAGGTAAAAGACAAAATATAAACCTGCGCTGTAGCGATGCAAAACATTCCTTCAATGAGGATGAGCCGGTGAGATGTCGATATTTGATACGATGCGCAAAGAATGGCTCTGCTATAGTTTGTGTAGATGTGAAAATTAAACTTTCTTTTTTTTTCACCTCTCATGGGTCGTAGAGTGTGTTTCGTGGTTCCTTGAGAGCCGCCACTTTGTGCCACGATGTTGCTCGTGTATTGCAACAGGGCCTGATGCAGTGTAAACCAATGAAGCTGTGTTCTGCAATTCTTAAGGGCGCTGGCCGAGAGGGACCTTCCTTTCGAGAGGGAGGGTGGGACAGCATATCTGTGGTCTCTCTCTCTCCCTCTGTCTCTCTCTTTCTTTCTCTATCTATATATCCCTGCCCTGCCCCACATTTTTGGCCATATAAACAAAAATTAGTACCCAAAGATTTACAAAGCAGTTTTCCTTGCAATGTATTAAAAGTGTGACTGTGCGATTCATTAGTTTGCGGGTGGAGTATTAATAGATTTTATGTGTAGCTGCAGAGCACACAGTGTTGTAGTCAAGGCCAAACTGTCAGTTCTATTGCTGAAAGTGTATTGTAAAGTGGTTTAAAAAAAAAAAAATTGCGAATTTATTTGTGCTTATTTATTATGTAAATGAAGATTAAATATCAAAACTAACAAACAGTGGAACTTGTTACTTGCATCAAGATTTTATTCCACATTAGCAGGGGTGCCCTGACAATCCGGCAGCAGTTTTATAAAGCCTCCTGTGAGTTAATGACGCCAATTTCCCATGAGCGTGCTTCGTGATCGTGACCAAATGTGACTGCGATGATTATTATTTGAAATGTGTCATTAACGTCTTTTTTTTTTTTGACTACCTGTGCCGCAGTGGTATGGCTGCAATACAAAATTGCTGAGTCCCGAATTGCAGCCCAAGTTTGTGCAAAGTGAATGGGATGCTGAGACAAAAGCCTTCCTTGTCCAGAGCGCAGAGAAGTCTGGCTGGATCTTCATGCAACTAACTCATTCACTTCTCTCAACACTGCTGTGGCCTTTTCTCTCTCAAACAACAATAAATGGGTCAGATGTTTCACCATTTTGAAATTGATAATTGGCTGCTGTATTTTGACTACGATAAATGAACCTTGTGGCAGAGTCGGATATTTCCATTCTGCATCTCACAAAAGCCATTTGGAGTCGGATTGTGGAATATATTTTATCTTTGTGAAGAGGCTGTTTTTAAAGACATGGCTTTATTCCGAATTAAATACTCCAGTGGAACTCCCCTCCTCCCCCACACCCCTCGTTCCACATCAACCTGACATTGTTTAAGGTTCACGAGTTGCTTGTACATTTTAACCTGTAAGGTATAGACATGACTTTGAGGAGATTCGGAAACAGGTTAGTTAGCCTGACGGTGTTCCCATCTGAACTCGTGGCTTGAATCCCATTGCCTGCAAATGTCCTTGTAATCAATGTGAAGGTGTACTGATCTCTATAAATGCCTTTTACTTCAGCAGATACGTGCATTAATTGTGCCTTTTTGATGATAAAAGCATGAAATTTGATGCACAGGGCATGTCTTAAGAAGGCTTTTTGGCTATCGAGCCATCGAAGGTTTGTCCCCTGACAACAGTGGTGGCCGTTTTGAAAAATGGCCACCATCAGTAGCTATTTCACATATCTGGAGGATTAAATGTGTAGGTCGGGTGGCAAACCTTATTCATTCAGGTTAAGGTTCATATATATTGCCAACTGCAGGTCATTAAAGCTAACACTGATTATTTTGTTACAAAGCACCAAAAAAATCTCTTCTATTTTGCGATTTCTTGAGCTAAAACTTCATCGGGTTCTCCAATGGCAGAAAAGGTAAGTAGTTCGAAAAATGCTGTGAAGTAACTGACCACGAGTTTGAAAGCAACCCTGTGTATAGCAATGGGGAACTGGAATGGCACTCGGTAGAGCGCATACCCTCCACTAGGCTGAACGGTTTACTTTTTGTATCCCAATAATAGGCTGGTGTGCATCCGGACTTTAAACAAAATTTAATCGTCTTGTTCTTGTCACCTTCCCAAATCATCCATCCATAGCTTCTTGAGATATCATGCTCTATATCGTCCTCCATCCCTCAATTATCAAATCGATTTATCCTTGGAATACACCCGACCTGTCCAAGTTTCGTCCAAATCCGTCCATAACTTTTTTGAGATATCCTGCTCACACACAGATGGTGAAAACACAACCTTGAACTGCAGCTTCGGTAGCAAAGGTAACTGGAACAGCACTTTGTAGAGAGCGTGCTTCCGCCAGGCTGAACAGTTTACATTTTGTATCCCACCTGTTAGGCTGCATCTGGATCACAGACTGACAGACGCAGGTGAAAACATAACCTCTTGCCCACCTTCAGTGGCTGAGATAATGATCTGATCCTGTCAGTCACATTCCATGGTTTAGTGACCTACCATAATGTGCTAAACTTGGGACAAGTTTGAGCTTTGGTAAGCAGCAGTAGGATATGATCAACCATTCCAACAACACTCAGTGTTGTGAAAGACTAAACAGCTGGCATGTGGCCATGTTGCACTGTTTTTAACTTGCCAAGGAGGTTCATAGCAATTTGTGGTTTTGATGATGAAAGGTTTCAGCTAACAAAATCAGATTAAACGTTATTTTCAAATTATGGACATCAGGTGACTTCACCGAAACTCTGTCATTTATAGCCATTCAATGTTGCTGCATGTCCCAATGTATTTTAGTTATCGGTGCATACTCCACGGCACTTGCAAGGAGCAGTGCACTGAAGAGATGCACTTGCACTGCCCTTTGTAATTCTTCTTTTTCTTCTTTTTCTTTTTCTTCTTCTTCCAACCACAGCACATGAGTTCCTGACGTACCTGCGCAGCTTCTGGAAGAGTTGTTCAGAAGATTGCCTAGCCTCTTTTTTAAATTTCTAGCCACAGCCCACCGAACTGCCCTGAACTTTTCATCTGGGTGTCGGAACAGGGATATTCCAGTTCCTTGAAAAGTCTTGTGCACTCGTAGACCTGAGGTTGTGATCAACATTGTCTACTGCTGCAGTTTTGAAGAGTCTGCCTATCAGTTGTTCAGGTGATGTCAGATATTGTTGTCTCACTCTGTGGAGATGCCCAGCACCCTGCCATGCGATATGCACACTCTGAGATCAAACGGTGTCCACAAGGTCACGCTTGTGAGTTTTCGCAGGGACCATCACGCCTCGACAGATTTGCCGATGTTTCTCATTATTGGCTGTGCCGAGTAGTACTTGTAGTAGTATTCTCTTGACGGTGTGCTGAACTGTTGTACATTAATAATTGTGAGAGCGTGACAGCTGGCTTGGGCACTGACTCTGAGCTTGGCTGTTCTTTGATGTTTGAGCCATACAACACCGTAGAAACTAGTACCAAGAGTGAAAGTGACACAGCCGACTATTGGTGTCGGGCGGGGGGGAGGGGGGGTAAAATGAACAATTGAATCCCTTTTTAATTTTGAAAATTTCTCCTAAATATGGTGGCGGCCTTGGCAAGATGAAGGTCATTGTTATCGGCATCATGTTCACATGCTTTTTTCAGTGCAGCTCCAACATGTTCACTGCAAACGAGGACCACTTCACGGCTTTGCTTGTGAGCTTTCCATATCTGGAAAGTAGGCCAGTATTCTATTCTTCAGTTTGGTGGAGTAGACACGCCCCATTACTTTAGTTCCAAGTTGTTCCAATCTGGTGCTGTACAGATCTACAAGGCCTCTTGGTCTGAAAACTGGTGCAACAAGATTGTCCATGCGGGCTTCCTCAATATAGGACACGAGTGCAGCAAATGTAATGCCATGGTCAAACAGTGTACGTCGGCTTCTTCATGCGTTTTCATGTCTCGTGCTTGGTTGCACAGAGACCAGGCACTGGACATGATACTTAACCTCTTGGGCAATCATGTCTCTGGCACTCAGTTTGTCTTGTAGGGTACATTGCCTCACACAGAAATTGAGGTGAAAGGTTGACACCTCGTACCGTACAAGGACTGTCCAGATTTAGGTTTCTCACAGAAGAAAAGTATTTCGATGGAAGGAGGTGCCTGTTGCATGCCCTCATGGGCGAACTTCTTAAGGACATCAGCATTGTCTTCAACGGGTGCTTTGCACTTCTCTGCTCGCTGAAGATTTGTTTTGTTGAGCTTCAGTCTACACGAGTTGTTTCATGTTGCCTCTGCCCTCACCTTGATCTACGGTAGTTGTCACTGGTTTATTGTTCTCGGCAAGCATGTAATCTGCTTGGAACCTCCGAGATTGTAAGCGTTGTCTTGTAACCTATTCGCCGGAGTCGCGTTTTTAATTATCTGAACAGCAAAGAACCTCTGATGTGTCTTCCTGACACAGAACACATTTGTTCTCATCTGTCGTCAGACATCGTGTACCAGATGTTCCAGGTTGTCGAAGGTCCACCACCTTGTATGCTTTTGCCATTATTATTCAGGTAGTGTACTCATGATACTGTTCTACCACCACCAGGAAAGCTAAGTCCACTGTGACTCAATGGGTAAATTCTACAGCAACAAGATTTGGATAGCACCTGAAAGAAGAATATGAAAACAAATATATCCATCTCTGAGTATACCAAATATATTTAAAGGTCCACAGAATCAGAAAACTATATTCATATAGATACTTTTTTTTTTCTATTTGATTATATTGATTTTTAAGTGGTAAATAAATAACTGATTATGTTTTTTTTATTCTGCTAATTTTTTTGAGGTGTTGCAGTTAAAAAAGCAAACCCATCAGGTACTGCCCCAAAAAATTCTCCCCTAACTGCCATGACGTCATTGAGGGAACGATTGTCAGCACGCAATGGATAGTGGCCACACAACTTTATTTCACACTCGTCAGAAAGTGAATTTGACAATTTTCTGATCAAGAATCCCCAGATTGCGACGACAGTCAAAATCATTTTGATACGGTCTGGCACCCTGCCCTGCTCAACAAACTCTCTTCCTATGGTATCCAAGGCCATCTCCACTCGTGGTTCACAAACTTCCTCTCCTTTCGCAGCCAACATGTGGCTCTCAATGGAAGTCTCTCATCCCCTCTTCTTGTCCAGGCCGGAGTTCCTCAAAGCAGTGCCCTGGGCCCTGTTCTTTTTCTGGTTTTCATCAATGATCTCTCCGACTCTGGAAAATCCTTTTTATCTCTTTGCTGATGACTCCACCCTCTGCCGTACCATCTGTCATCCCTCAGATCAGCAAGCAGCAGCCTCTTCACTCTCTGCAGATCTGGATAAAATCACAAGCCAGTCAAACACTTGGAACATGTCTTTCACTCCTGACAAATCTCACTCTCACCATTTTTCTCCGAAAGGACCGTCTGGAACTCCACCCCCCGCCCCCCACCACATCTACTTTCTACTTTCTCAACAATCCTCATGAAGAAATCCTTTCATTCAATATTTTGGGTCTCACTGTCTGTTATGATCTTTCCTGGGAAAGCCACATCTCCAGGCTGGCCTCCAAAGCCAGTCGCCGACTGGGCATCCTCCATCATGCAAAGTCCTTCCTTGGCACACCTGAGCACAGACAAAGCTTTTATCCGCAACCTGATGGAGTACTGCTCTCCCCTCTGGGCTGGTGCTCCTGTCTCACACCTTTCTCAGCTTCACACTGTGTAAGCCAAGGCATTTAGGATCATTGGTATCTCCTGCGATGAGGCTGAGTCTTTGGGTCTCGCGCAGGCAGGTTGGTGGTCTCCATATTTCCGCAGGGCACTCAAGGTCTGCCAGCAACCCACTTCTGGTGGTGGTGGTCGTATGGCAGCTTAGCTGCCGGGGTAGCTATCATTTCTTGAAGCGCAACTGTCACTGATGCAGTGCCCTCCACCAGTACACACACTGGAACTGGTACTCATTTCACCGACCTCTGAAGGATCACAGGCTGAGTCAAACCCCTGGTGTATTAATTCAGCGGCCGACGGGGCTTGAACTCAGGACCCTAGGATCCCAAGCCGCCACCCTAACCACTGAGCCAACACCAGGCTTCCCCCTTCTGGTGAAACTACCAAAATCAAGAATCACTGCTCACAGTCACTTTTATTCCTCTTTTTTTATTCCCACCTTTGGAACAAACTCCCACACTCTCTTCAATCCCATTCTTCCCTCCAAGTCTTCAAAACAGCTATTCACCACCATCTCTTGTCTTCCCCCATCCAAAACCATGATCTTTTCTACCCCCACTAATCCATCCCAAACCCCCTCCTTCAAATTCCCTGCTTTCCTTCCTGAAAGTCCCTGTAGTACCATCTTGTTTACCCGTTTCCTCGCCCCATCCCTTTCCCTTCCACAGATGTCCTAATGTCTCTGTTCCCCAGTTTCGTGTTTCTCTCTCCCACCCCTCTTTTCTCTTGCTTCCTTTGTTATACATTCTGTGTGCAAGCTCTTATATGAGTCTCGACATTATATACAAAAAAGTGCTGTCAGACCGTATATTTATGAACCCGAGGTCGAGATGACGTCATGGAAGGGACAGGTTTCTTTGCCAATGTAGCATTTTTGGGGGTCGGGCCAATCAAGCATAAATGTGCACCAAATAGCATTTAAATCTTCCTTTCAAGATATTTATTCAAGAAAAGAACAATGATAAAGTTTTAAGCCTTTAAGGGAAGCCATATCTATTCATTAAACTAACTTTATTTTTCTGATTCTGTGGACCTTTACATACTCAACGTAATGTCAAAAGGAGACTCATCATTGTTGAAAAACAGAGGCGCAGTTTATTAAACATTCATTGTACCAAATACAGGTTAAATAGTAAGTGATGCTGGCCATTTTTCAAAAAGGCCACCATTGTTATCAGGGAACAAATCTGGGATGGCTCTATAGCCAAAAAGTTTTCTTGGGACATGCCCTGACTGTGTGCCATATTTCATGTTTTTATCATCAGTCACAAGTCCTCCAAATATTTCACATATCTGCTGAACCAAGTCCCGTGTTGGTGCAGTTCCAAGCTGCATTCGGAGGCTTGCGTTGATGTAAATCGTTAATTGAACACAGTATAGTGGGAGCCTTTGTCGGATAAATTGGTCGTGCTTAATGATTGCATGCGTGTTTATCATGCAGACTGCTGGGGCGTGGTGCCACGTTCGTACTGTCACGAGAGCAGATAGGAAAGCTGTTTAACGTCGGCCCATCCTGGCGAGCGAACACCCTCATTGATTTGGGTGCCGGTGATGGCAGTGTGACGGCAGTTCTGGCGCCCGCCTTTCGAGAGGTGTTTGCAACCGAGGTGTCTGCGTCGATGCATTGGCGTCTCCAACAACGAGGTTTCAGGCAAGTGAGCATCCTAATTGGGGAAGTGCAAGGCGTTTCAGATTTGCACTTTCTGAGTACTCCACTGAACTTGTTAGAGTTGGATAGCTACTTTGATTGAATGATTTGGTGTGGTGGTCAGCCTTCCCAAAAAAAAAGAAATGTTTTTTTTTTGCCATTATTGTTTATTTATATGTAGAAAATGGTGATTATGCTGTGAGGAGGCTGTTAATGGCTTGGGATTTTTGGACCAAACTGGAATGTATGATGTAGATTGGATAGCACATCACACATATTCGTCATGTCGCTTTTTATTTTCTCACTGGAGTGAATGGGAATAATATCTAGTATGAGATTGATTCATTTTTAGGGAGGAGGGAGAACCAGAAATGTGTTTTGTCAGAACCAGAAACCAGTTTGTCAGGTGTTTGTTATTTATTTAATTTTTACTCATAATAGGCATCCACAATCATTCTTGAGTATTTTTTTTTTCTTCTACCCTCACTTTTCTTCACCTTTTATTCATTTTCTCCACAACCGCTGGAGCGATTGACCCAAAACTTTCCACATCGGAGCCATGGAGAATTTTTATCAAAGTTACATGATTATTGGATGGAAAATGTGTCCGGCGTTCCAAAATGTCTGTTTTCTGTAGGCGTGGGTTGCAGGGTGTTTTACGTATCATGAATAAATGACCTCGCTTCGCTTCGCCGAGCCTCGGCCAAAATTTTGTTACATTTTTGTTTGTTTGTTGTCATTACGAATTTTTGGAAGTTACCAGTCAACTCCAGCCAATCGGAATGTGCACTAAATTTGCATAAGTGAACCACTGGTATTAATTGCAATATGCTTATGTAGTGGAAGTGCTGGCTCAAACTTCAAAGTTAAAAAAAAAAACAACAACAACCAGGTTTGTTCCAATTGGTGGTGTGTTGAAAATTAATGGCTCCTATTCTTTCTCCAAAACAGGTTAAGATACTCAAATGAAACAGACAGATCCTAACATCAATCTTTATTCTACCATGGTGCATATTTATTGCTCGACATAATCGCCTCCATTCACTGTCTCTTACTCTCAGGATCGTAATGGTGCACCCAAGTCTCTTCCACAGCGCTTCATGCTTCACAGCACTAATGTGCTGCACTCTGCCATCTTGAATAACGTAGCAATGAGACCATGTCAGAATCACGAAACTTCACACCCAGTGGCAGGAAGAACTGATGTGTGGACGGCACGTTTCGAATGTTTCATTCGAATATCTTTACCTGTTTTGGAGAAAAAGAATAGGAGGCATTACCTTTCAACGCGCTCTCGTAGAATGGCCTGCATAATCCCGTATTCATATTTATCGGTTTGATTTGGTTTGCATTTGAAATGGCCAGATCCCATTTGTACTGCAGTGATTTGTCCCTGGTCTCTATGAAAGGGTATAGATGCACAAATTTGAAGATGGGCAGAAAGTAGCATCACATGGGCATTATGGGGAATCTGTCTCGGTAGGAAGTAATCTCACCATTGTTACCATCCTTCCCTTTCACAGGATGTTGGGGCTGGAAGAATGGGCAGCACACGGATGTTTTTATGACGTTGTTAGCTGCCTAAATCTGCTTGATCGTTGTGATAGACCATGGGATCTCCTAGCACAAGCACGGTCGGCACTTGAGCCCGACAAAGGGCGTCTCCTATTGGCAGTCGTATTGCCATTTGATCCCTACATTGAAAAAGGTGAGAAAACTGCTGTCAAACTTGTACCATAAATTGTCTGAAAGGATGGTGCAGAGGTAACACACTTACCTTTTGAGCTGTCTAGTCCAGGTTTTCTTCTCGGCCTGACCTCCACCGGATTTGAGCTTCCCAGGTTGGGCGTTGCATCACAGTATACCATCTCCTAGATGGACATTAACCTGGGTGTTCTATCTGTTTGCATTAATTATTGGACGTTAGAGATCACGTGGTATCTTTTGCAAAGATAGCTGAGTCCTCACCAGCGTTCTGGTCATATTATAAATTGTTGCCCGAGTTTTCTCCAGTCAAACGTAGTTCTGACCAGCCAGTTCATGAAGGACACAGGCTAAACTTCCTCCATGGCTGACCAGACAAAGTGGGATTAATTGGGGCTGTTAAATAAATCGTAGAAGTACTGGGTACCATTTCAATAATTTACTTTCTATTTTTTTGATAACTTCAGCTGATGGAGAAGCCTTGCATCAATAATATAAGTGAAGGAAGCTGTGCTCAAATAGGCACTTGCAATCTATTTATCTTTAAGTGAAATGTGTATTTGTTACTTGCGAAATGGAAGATTCGCAAGTATAATGGTTGGTCTCGTGTGTTATTTTGTCTTTGTCTGTCTTAATCACCTACAGGTCACATTTTGTACTCCGATCTTCAGGAAACTTCATTACCTGGTAGAGGTAGTGACAAGCTGGAAGCCTATTGTTTTTGAGGTCAATAGGTTTAGTGTCAAGGTTACAAAATGTCCAATTTTCAACTATTTCACTTGATATCTATGTGTACAGTTTCCTACATGTAAAACGGAAAAACTCGGGTCGATGAATCCTCGTCGAGTTGAAGTCTTGGGAAACCCCTGTGAGTACTTGTATGTCTATTAATTATGTACTGCTTGAACGTGAGTTCAACCGTGAGTATGTCAATTACTTATTTTTGGACCGTCTATTATGTATGAACTATTGGAACATACATTTTAGATATGTGGACCTTTAGAGCCTTTACACCTTTTAGACCTTTTTAAGACCTTATAGACCCCCTTTTATACACCTGGTCTTGAAAGACCTTCTAGACCCCATTGGACCCTCTGTCTGAGGGCCTTCTTCAATAACACTTGAGGTTCACCAGTCATAATCAGAAGCCACCCCCCATTGGTAAACCACCACAGTACCAAGGTAAGAGGGTGCAAAATATAATTAATTCAATTCAATATATTTTGTTTTTTCTTGTTCTTTTTTCAGGTTCTGCTCATTTTGGTTGTTGGCATAGGGAAAAGTCCCACGTGGCAAAGGGAAAACCAGATGTGCAATGAAAAGTACGGTGTCTATGACAATAATTTCACTGCCTTCTAATCAAACTAGCTGGAAGCCCATGGTAAAATACCACAATAGAAAAAGTAAGCCTTTTCTTCTTACGCTGGTTGAAAGAGTTCAAAAATAATCTACCCACATCAAACGGTGTGTATTTGTTTATTTGTCCGTCCCCCTTCATTATGACCATTTGAGTCGGGTTTTAAAGGCTAATCTTTTAACACAACTGCGCGTTCATTACGGTCTATTTTTCAGGATAAAAAACAAACTCGAAAAACATTTTTCATAAAAGAGTAATTATATGTCTACTGTTGGAATTGTAGATGGTGACTTGCAAACCGAGCCTCAGCGATGGTGTACAGAAACGTTTTTTAAAATAAATAAATAAATACAAGGTGTAGGGAGGTGAAATTCACTGCACATGATGTGCAACGTGTGCAGAGTAAAAGGAGTGTTCATTTACCTCCGTAGGATGTCTAATAACTAAAGAACATGTAAGCACACCTCAGCTAGGCCGAGGCTTCGGACATTGGCATGCTCACGAGGCCGAACCATTGAAATGAAACGTCCAAGAAGAAAAAGAAAATTGGGTAACATTTATACGTGTCGTGTTTTAAAAATAACACTTTTTCTTGCGATGAAACGTCATATCTTCCAGTCTCCTTGAATATTTTGAATATAATAATTCCAACTCGCCAGTTTTTGATGGGTTTTTATACTATTAAAATCATATTTCTTAACAGTAACAATATCTTAATTCATATTGCACAATGAAAGTACCGATTCTCAGTTCAAATTGGATTCAAAATTTCCCTACACCCCCCCCTCCCAGATAGTCACCCTGATCCAAGATCCCTTCCCCCCCCCTCCCCACCCTCAACTTCCATCGCTTCACTTCCCTGCACTGCGGATCCTTTCCATCCGACCGCATAGTCCTCACCGGAGTGGGTTCGGGATGATTAGTGATCGTTCAGGCTCGAACCGCCATTTACGGATCGGGCGTGAGGGGGTACCAGCACATCGAGCCATAGCTGTTTCAGAAGTTCCACCGAAGCACGGTGGCACCTGCCTCGGTGACTTGCTTTCTACACATCATTAAATGTACAAAATCATAGGTTTTGTTTTACAATGTCGCAAGATTCCCCAAATTACTCGGCCAAAGACCCTTATAATCGATGACATGGTTTTTCTGGTGTGGTCCCTTGTGGAGTTTTTAAAGGAAGGATAGTCAGAACAGATTGCGGCCTCTATCACTCCAAAAAATACAAAATAACCCACGTTTGAAGTAAAAACATGTTCACTGCCTATGTGCATATATACAGTGACCTGCAAAAGTATTCACCCCTCCACCAATAATGGCACATTTAGATGAATTAATAAAAATTATGGAGAAACAATTTTTCCAAATGAACTTAAAAAAAAAATTATAACCGAAGAGATCAAGCTAAACACTGTTACAGTTTAAGGAGGTCAGGTATCAGGAATACCTGCAAAAAAAAAATGTACCAATCAAAATTCACTGGTTGTAAAAGTATTCAGCCCCTGAGGTCAGAAGGTGGTGGAAGCACCTTTTACAGCAATGACTGATACGAATCTTTTTGGGGTATATCTCCACCAGCTTTGTGCAGTGAGATGGTGAAATCTTCGCCCATTCCTCTTGTGAAAATTGCTTTAGTTCTGCCAAGTTTGATGGGGATCGGCGATGCACTGCAATCTTCACGTCTCGCCATAAATGTTAAATTGGGTTCAAGTCAGGACTTTGACTGGGCCACTCAAGAACATTTATTTTCTTCTTGTTCAGCCTCTCCAGTGTGGCTTTAGCTTTGTGTTTCGGATCATTGTCCTGCTGAAATGTGAATCTCCTACCCAGTTTCAGATTCATGGCCGACTCAAGCAGGTTTTCATCAAGGATTCCCCTTGTACTTTGCACCGTCCATTGTCCCTTCTATCCCAACAAGCTTACCAGTCCCTGCTGATGAAAAGCAGCCCCATAACATGATGCTGACACCACCATGTTTGACGGTAGGGATGGTGTTGACGAGGTGATGTGCAGTGTTAGGTTTGTGTCAGACGTAACACTGAATTTACACTAAAAAGTTCAATTTTTGTCTTGTCTGACCTCAAAACGTTTCTCCACATGCCTGCAGTATCATTAAAGTGCTTTTTCGCAAACTCCATGTGAGCTTTTAGACGAGTCTTTTTCAGCCATTGCTTCCTTCTTGCCACCTGTTCAAAGAGGCTATCTTTGTGAAGGGAACAGGATATTGTTGCTTGATGAACACTGACCCCCATTACATCTCAAAAATCGAACCTTATAGATATTTCAAAGTCATTGTTGGATTTACAGTGACATCCCGAACCAGTTTCCTGCTTGCCCTGTCTAAGTTTGGTTGGACGACCTGATCTGGGTGGAATGATACGTCTTTCATTTCTTTATGATGGAGTTCACTGTACACAAAGGGATAATGAGTGACTTTGAAATCTTCTTATAACCCTCTCCTGAATGGTACTTCACCACCACTTTGTCTGACTTCTTTGGAATGCTCCTTAGTCTTCATGTTTGCCTTGTTAGTTGACCAAATGAGTTGCACCTTAAAACTCCTTAGATAAGTGGGGGAGCTTAATTTTTAAGTTAAACCTCTGATTACATACAGGTGAAACCTATTACACTTATTTTATAACCTCTCAAACAAATAACTTGCTCCTGAAGTGCTTTAGGGTTAATTGTGCAAAGGGTTTGAATACTTATCCAACTGAGAATTGTCTGATTTTCTCTGTTAATCAAACTTATTCACATTTTATCTGCGTCTCTCAATGTCCGGGATGCACACTGTAGCATCTGTTCTCCAAAGAGAAGGTTCCTTAGACCAATATTTATAAAATAGACATTCAAGGAATGACCTAAAAATACATACATGAAGTCTGTAGCTTTGCTCTTCATCTGCTTAGGGACGGCTTTTGACTTTGCATTCTTGAACTGCGAGAGGTACTTCTGGGTTTGCAGTCATGATGTCATTATATCATCACGGCGTTTGTCTAAGTTTGGAGCAGTTCAATAATTAAACCCAGGTGGCTAGGATTATATGAATAAATCAATTCCTCCCATGCTCTTCTAGTCGAAGAAAGTTCCAAAAAGCAGCCATCAAAGGCTATGCAAGGTAAGTCCTTTTTAGGTCATCTCTTCGAGCATGACCTAATAATATGGATGTCGATGTCCTTCGATCCGTCGGGAGATCTGGTCATTAGTGATCCTGATAGAGGTCGAGGAGACGTACACGATGGTATGACTTTCAAGGTCACCGAAGGTCAAGGTCACGAGGCCTTTGAAGTTGCGAAAATGACGATTTTCAAATTCTATCTACTCCGCCATTTCTCAAGCGATCTTGAATTTGATTGTAGCAAATGAATCTATGGGACAATATCTACATTTTGATCAGGCCGGATTTTCGATATTCACTTTCGTTTTCATGTCACGTGACTTCAAAGTTGGCAAAAACTGCTCTACCTTCAGGAGGCTATATATTCTCTACTGGGCATGGTAAAAGTTGGTGAATGGTGTCATTGCATAGCAGCTGACCTTGTATATTATATTTATACATTTTCCGCCGAAAGTGCAAAAGTTTCAAAACCTGAAATGTAAACGTCGGCATTTATTTTCAAAATATAATTTCGTGCACGCGCGCCAAAATGCCGAGTCATCTTAAACCAAGCTGCGCAGTTCGAGCTGTGCAGTGGAGCTGCGCAGTAGGACTGCGCAGTAGTCTTCGGTCATAACTGAACATTGAGAACTTGTGGTATTATTTCTCGCAGAGATGACCGTCACTCCCGCACGGAGGTAATTTTATTTGATTAGGGTTTAATTAACCTCCGCCATCGAAGATGGACGGAGGTTACTGTTTTCACCCCTGTCTGTTTGTTTGTTTGTGAACAGTATTACGGAAAAACTCCTGGACGGATTTCGACGAAACTTGGTGGGGGGATTAGGTATGGTCCAAGGATCATGCCATTAGATTTTGGACTTGGTCCAGAGTCCAATATGGCCACTATGGCGGGCATTTTGAAAAAATATTTGAATTTTTGTTTTTGCATTTCTACCTGTTTTAAGTGATTTCCAACCAAAAAAAAAAAATTTGTTGGAGAAAAAAAAAAAAACAATTTTGCAACTTTTTTTTTCAAAAACATTTCGATTTGAAAAATATTTGAATTTATTTTTGCATTTCTACATGTTTTAAGTGATTTCCAACCCCCCCCAAAAAAATTTGTTAGAGAAAAAACCCCAGAAATTTTGCACCTTTTTTTTTCAAAAAAAATTCGATTTTATTTTTTTGGCATTTCTACATGATCTAGTTTAGTTTATTCAATCGTGGTTCATTAGAGTCTGATCCGTTTTGACCTACAATTAATGGGATATCAGGTTCACTTAAGTGACCCAGCAGTATTGGCGGCGGAGGTTTTGTACTCTACAGAGTGCTCCCCCTCTAGTTGATTATGTCTGAACTCATTGATTATTCCCTCCATTCACAGGTGAGAGATGTGTGTTTTTCATTTTGATGTTTACATGTGGTACATGTTTGGGAGCCTCAGTTGTGCATGTTTCTGTCTGCGCTGTCGCTGATTATTCGACAACAAGCGATGAAACTGATCCGGCAGCTGAAGGGGTGTGTAGCTTTGGGATTCTCATGTATGTACTATGTGTGAATGTCTTTACAGTTGTGGGGGAACTCTGGGAAGGGTTTGAAATGGCAAAGGGCTTACCTTGGGTAGCCTTTCATGGTTGTTTGATGCAGCTTTCTTTAGGCAGTATTAATTAAGTACGTAACATCCTAGCATGCTTCGAGTTATGTATAAAAATGCTGCACAGGCCTAGTTGCCTATAATTATGGTGAGCATGACTGCAAGAGGAAACCTCAGTGACTTTGAAAGAGGGGTGATTTTTGGGGTGCATTTGGCACGAGTTTCAGTGACAAAGACAGCTCATCTTGCTGATGTTTCATGAGCAACGGTGTCTAAGGTGATGTTGGCATAGAACTCCGAGGGAAAGACATCAGCAAAGGGCAACAGTGGGCAGAAGCACGTACTCCAGGATCGTGATGTCCGTGCATTAATTTGAAGTGTAAAGCAAAGCAGGTGAGTGAGTACCTGCAGATTAATTGACTAGGAATTTCAACATGGGGCACAAGCAACCAGTTTCATCAAAAATGGTCTGCTGAGAATTCCACAGAGTTGGGATACCATAGTCGGGTTGCAGTGCACAAACTGCTCATCACACCTGGCGATGCACATTTGTGAGTCCAGTGGTGCAAAGAGCACAGGCAATTGACAACCAAGCAGTGGAGAAATGTGATACGGTCAGATGAATCGTCCTTCACCATCTTCTCGATGAACAGATGAGTGCACGTGTGGTGCCAACCTAAAGAACTCTACAACCCTGAGTGCTTGGTTCCAACAGTGAAGGTTTCTCATGGTTCTGTAATGTTGTGGGGTGCATTTTCCTGGAAGGGTTTGGGTGCAGTCATTCCCTTTGAAGGCAAGGTTTCTATCGTACCAAGAGGGTTGTCTTCCAGGATGACCATGCCCTCATCCACAGAGCATGTGTGGTCGCCCAATGGTTTGAAGAGCATGACACTGATGTTATCCATATTTCATGGCCTCAGTCACCAGATCTGAACCCAATCGAGTATTTATGGGATATTATTGAATGACTCCTGAGACACTATTTTCCACCTCCATCAAACAGGTATAAGTTGATTGACTTTCTCGTGGAAGAATGGTGCCGCATCCCTCCTGCAGAACTCCAGACGCTGGTGGACTCTATGACACAGCGCATACAGGCCGCACGTGATTAAGTGAATTTACATTGGTGTTTCCATTTTTAGCTCACGTGGACTTTAGTCTGGTGAGCTTATGCGATCGAGCAATGTGAATGAGTCGGTCAGTCCGTAAACGCTTGTCATTATCACTTGAACCAAACACGTAATTTTGGTGAAACTTTGCCACAAGCTTCATATCTGATGCTTAACAAAGGTGTATTGACCGCATCAAAAACTGCACTCATTAAAGGTTTTTTTTGACCCCCCCTCCAAAAAAAACAGGTATTTGCTGTCTCCTCCGAAACAACACACGATTTCGATGAAACTTGACCACAACATTAATCACTCATGATGGACCAAATTGTATCGACCATAACAAAATCTGTGCTCATTAAAGGGGTAAACGGAGGGGGGGGGGTTCTGACCCACCAAAATAGGTACTTGTTCTCTTCTCCAAATCTACACGCATATTTTTAATGAAACTTGACCACAACATTCCTCACCAGTCATTTACCAAAGTGTAATGACTGCATCAAAATCTGTGCTCATTAATGGATTCTACGGGGGGGGGGGGTGAGGGGTGACCCCCCCCCCATATAGGTATTTGCTCTCTTCGAACTACACACAGAATTTCAATGAAACGTAACCACAATCTTCATCACCCTTGATGTACCAAAGTTTGTTCACGGCATTAAAAAGTTCTGGGTCTGTGGGGGATTATGAGTGACTGTTGCTCCTGATGCATGTGAGATTCAGGGCAGACGGTCCTATTTTTAAATTATTTTATTTTTTATTTTTTCCCCCCACTACCTGAAGATATGCATAGAAACACCAAGAAATAAAAGCTGATCTTCCGTACTCTTGCCTCATATTCATCTTTCGATCTCAAATCCAATTTTTTAAATTGCAGAACAATAATAACAAATTTGATTTCATTGTTGCAATATTTGTGGAGGACACTCTATACACACCACACCTCTCTCTCTCTCTCTCTCTCTCTCTCTCTCTCTCTCTCTCTCTCTCTCTCTCTCTCTCTCTCTCTCTCTCTCTGTGTCTCTGTGTCTCTGTGTCTCTCTCTCTCTCTCTCTCTCTCTCTCTCTCTCTCTCTCTCTCTCTCTCTCTCTCTCTCTCTCTCTCTCTCTCTCTCTCTCTCTCTCTCTCTCTCTCTCTCTCTCTCTCTCTCTCTCTCTCTCTCTCTCTCTCTCTCTGTCGTACCATACTCTTCACATAGTGTCTGTGCTACTGAAGCAGCTTCCTGAGCAAGGGTTGTTGGTTTGCCATTGCCTTCCCAGCAGGAGTTATGGCAGGAAGTTGTAATTTATTTTTATTTTTACATACTCCTGCCAGAATTTGTAATAATTTGTCTGGGGTCTTTAACGTCCACCAACGAATGCTGGCAGACAGGATTCCCGTTTAGTGTCCATCCGTGGGACGACATGCATGTTGATGAAACACCAGGGTGACAGTTTATAGCTGGGTTGGGATTCAAAACTTTGATGTGAGTGTGCACACCGCTCGGCCATCCTGCCAGTCACACTCGCACACACGCATGTGCACACACTTTAGTTACTAGAAGTTTTAATGATGTAGTAATCCACCAGGGGACAGCAGCGAGGCTAAATACTGTACTGTATAGTGAACTTTACGAAATGCATACGAAGCATGGATACTGTTGTTTTACCACCTGTCTTTTTTTAATTCAGTTTTTCCATTTTTAAAAAAATAACTAATGTCTTCCCTGAGCCTCAATCTCTTAAAAAGTATGATCTAGCTGCCCTTTTTAACTAACCTCAAAGTAACTTGCTGGTGTTGACCTACTCTTCACAGGGATCTGACAGTTCACAGGGATGCAATTTTTACTTTTTATTCCTTCCACGTTGACGAGTCATAGAGCCATGGTAAATATCAAGTCCAGTAATAAAGCAGTAAAATCCAAGTTGTATTTTAGATAACATTCATTCTATCAATGAATGACGTTCCACTGCGTAATCGGTGGATGTCACTCATAATTGTAAACGTGACGTTTCTCTTCGATGTCATATTGTCTGCTCCGAGGGCTGGGCAGGTCTGAGTCTGTAAATTGGCATCACAAGGAAATGTGCATTTGGCTTTCAATTCGAAAACATGACCGACATATCTCATTTATTGGGTCTCTTGACAATTGCATGAAAAATACTTTGTACAAAGAACCTCACGGAAGAGAATTTAAAATGAGAGTATCAAGGCATTTGATATGCTGGTGATGCAAGAGGTCACAATGAGCTTTGGTCACAAATAACTTTGAAAAGCAATAAAGCATCGGCTTTCCTCCAAAACCTAAGTGATCAAGAAAATGAACGCATTGGCAACATGAGTACCATTATGCCTTCAACGCTTCTGTCCTTCGGGACACATTTATTGTAGCATTGTTTGTTATCTTGCCAAAACGAAGTTTTTGCAAGATATGTTAGTCAGCTTGTATGGTTTTTTTTGTTTGTTTGTTTGTTTGTTTGTTTGTCTGTAATCACGTATAAAAAATTCTGCAGAGCACAGTTATCATTGGAAATTTTTGTAACTTCGCATATCAGAGGCCTATAGAGGTCCCTTTCAGTGCACAAAATTTTGAAGGTCAAAGGTCAAGGTCACTTTGTCGCAAATCAGGGGAGTCGACGAAACCCTTATTTTTTGAGTAATTTTGATCGGATCGTCTTCAAACTTCATGGGAATATAGTTCATGGTCTGGCGCTCAGCTGATTAATTTTTGGTGGCGATTGGCCTTGATCTTCATGGTTAGCGCCTCACGTCAAACATATTTGACCCCAAGGTCAAATTTTCAAGTTTTAGGAACCATACCGTGTAGTACCTCAAATTGAACACCTCGATGAGTGCTTTCGAGATATGTCAAGCTTGAGACATTATGACGTCATTTGGTGACATTATGAGGCAAAAGCATATTTTTCATGGTTACTCTGTAGAACGATTCTCATCGGAATCTCTCGTAGGCAGATATTCCTCAAGGAGTCGCTCCTGGTGGATAGCAGCTCTGTTCACCTCAGTGTGACCTTAAAGAAGTCACACGTGGTCACCTTTTGGCAAGATACGGGTCACCCTGCGGGTGACATTGGCTTATTTGTTTGTTTGTTTGTGGCTTCTAAATCTTCCCTGTTTCATCTTGATATTTAACATTTTAATAAAGCTCCAACCTTACGTTTTGTTCTCAAAGGACCAGGCTAATGAATTATGGCTGATAGAAAAAGACTACGATGGTATTGTGAGAATTTTTTAACACATAAAAAGTGTACCTTTCAAAAAAACTCCTGCTGGTTCATCGACATGCAAACGTGTGTGGAGGGTTGTTCCAACATAACCCGGACGTTTGTTTATGACGAAGCTTGTCGATAATTTCCACAGGCTGGGCAATGGCCTGCATTCTCTCCAGGTGAGATTAGTGGATTTCATTAATCATTATTTTCAGCACAAATGCAGTCAAGCTGGAAACTCATGGTTATGGGTATCGATTGTGAAAACTCCAAAGACATATTCCATCAACAATGATTGATCTCTCCTCCAATTATTACCTCGGCCACCAAAGGTGGATCCATCCTTGCGTCGGGACCATACTCTGTGCAGAGCGTTGGTGCTGCCGAAGCAGTCTCCTTGGTTATTGAGCACAATCCTGGGTGGGTCGCCACTCTGACACAGTATACCAGCATGCTGGCACTCATTTTGCTGACCTCGGAAGGATGACAGGCCGAGTTAACCCCACCTGGTATTAATTCAACAGCTGAGCAGGATTTGAACTCGGGATCCTGGGATTCCAAACCCGCCACCCTAGCCATTAAGCCAACACCAGGCATGAAGGTGGATGGAAGTTATGTTTTCACCCCTGTCTGTCTGTCTGTGAGCTGGATATCTCAAAAACATTATGGATGGATTCAGATGAAATTTGATGGACAGGTTGCTACAGGTTGGGTGTGTGTGTGTGTGGCATGGAAGAATTGATTGGATTTTGGTGAAAATCTGGATCTGGATCCAGATAAGAGAATATTTTTTTTAATTTGGAAGTGATTCTTCACCATTGAGAGATGGGGCAAAATATAAAACCGATGAACAGTATATTACTATTTCAAAACGTTATGGACCAGTTATGACAAAGCTTGGTGGATGAGTTGGTTGGGTGACAAGAACAAGCCGATTCGATTTTGGTGAAGGTCCGGATGCACATCTGGCCTATCGGTGGGAAACTGTTGAGCCTGGTAGAGGTATGCTCTCTAGCGACTGCCATTCTCGTTAAACTTGAAATGTAAAAAGCCTTTCTAATACACTACTGCACACCTGTATGTCGCACTTCAGACCGATTGCCAATTTTAATCACTTCAATATTGTGAAAAAAATAACATCAATTTTACGATCTGTGCCCAATTTGAATGTCGTTCATGAATGAACAAGGGATTATTGCTTCAATCGTTCGAGCTGGTAATTCCTACCATTGGCACACACTCAGGAGGGCAAATGCAAATTTTACGAGTTATCTTCGGCTAAATTTGAGGGATCTGGTATATCGACTAATCTTCCAAAGGTCACTGTGGTTGAAAATTGAAAGCATCGCATAGTTTGGCTCGTGATGAAGATTTATCAGTTCATATTCAGGCCAAGATTAATTTAGAAGGTAAAATGAGGGATTTCACCTTTTTTAGCCAAAAATGCTTAGATTTACCAGAACGATGGAGGAAATCTTTCAGACCATGAATTTGCTGTTTACCCATAAGTTGTGAACCGAGCTCTATGACCAACTGATTCCGTGAATAGAAAATATTGATGGTATCGGTGCTGATGTTCTCTAATCCTGCTCCTGCTTTATCATATGTCTGGCATCCTGAGGATGGCCTTCTTTCGATTGGTTCCAATCTGCTTGGAAGACTGCGACACCACTCCGTTACACGAGAAGGATGCAAGATCAGATATTCTCAACTCCGGGCCAATTATAAGCAGTCACGGAATCTATCAATAAGTTGATATGGTTTGTTTTTGTTTTTTTTTCCTCAAAGGGCATGATCTCTGAACAACAATTTGGACTCAACTTTATATATGCTGGGCTCTCTCTCTCTCTCTCTCTCGCTCTCTCTCTCTCTCTCTCTCGCTCTCTCGCTCTCTCGCTCTCTCGCTCTCTCGCTCTCTCGCTCTCTCTCGCTCTCTCGCTCTCTCGCTCTCTCGCTCTCTCGCTCTCTCGCTCTCTCGCTCTCTCGCTCTCTCGCTCTCTCGCTCTCTCGCTCTCTCGCTCTCTCTCTCTCCCTAGTCTGAGAAAAGGAAAGGTCTGTTCTCTGGACTATCACTGGACATTCGACACAGTCGGGCATCCTGCACTACTTTCCGTGATTGCTGCCTGTGGAATTTGAGGCCACCTTTTCTGGCTTGATTTTTCTCTAATCATGCAGTTAACGCATAGTTTTCAACAGAATCCGATCATACCCCAGTAGAGGCTGGAGTGACCCTTTGGGCAGCATCTTGAGCCTGGCCCTATTCTTGGATACATTGTTTTTCTGTGCATTTATGAGGTCAATCTTTGCAGATGACGATACATGATACTGTATAATGATACGTCCCCCGAAACAGGCCAATAGCAATGCCTTCCCTCTCTGGTCATGTAGAAAGGATTGGATCCTTGATTAATATTTGGAACATGTTTTACAATCCAGGCAAATCTTGCATTCTCATTGTCTCTCCAGCAGGAATATCAAACAAAACTTTTATTTATATATCTATCTATATTTATACACATACACATACACATACATACAGAACTGTATTTCCACAATTAACCATGGGAAAAAGTTCAGTCTCAAACTCTGGACCTCACCAGCAATACTGACCTCTTTTAGGCAGACCACATGTCAATACCGGTTTCCAACACCAGCCACAGAATGGGACCCCACCATCCCCCCCCCCCCCCAAGTCCTTTCTCGGTAATTCATAATTTATCACAACATACAAGGCCTTTGTCAATAGTTCAGTGGGAGGACTGCTGTCCTCGATTGGCTGGTGTGCCCACTTCACTCCTATCACTCTGGGTTGCTGTCGACTCCAAAGCTCTCAACATAATTGGCATCTTGCACAACTAAACGATCCGATTGCTTGCTGCTTTCTCATTACAGACAGCTTGATGGCCTCATTTTATTTATTTAATCTGCCTGTCAGGCTTTTAATGCCCCTGCTCCATCATTCCTCTGTCCTTCCTTCGTCCTTCCAGATTGCACATGTTCTTCCAGCAATCCCATCCTTGTTAAACCACCAAAATCCAGGCTCACGACTCATCTTTTCTCATCCGTTCCTCTTTCAACACCCCCTCCTCCCTCACTTGTATAATGTCTTCCACAATCTGTTCAATCCCACTCCATCCTTCAAAGCTTCAAGCTGACAGTACACTACTACCTGTGGTCATCTTCCACCCCTACCCATGATCTTTTCTATCTTCATTAACCCCCTTACCTCTCCTAATCTCAGGTTGCTGTGTTTCCTTCTGTCGTTTCGACCCTCCTCTTTTCATTCATTCTCTTATTACATGCACATGTCATCCCATAACTGCTAATATGTTGCCTTCTAACTAACCCATCACCGAGTTCTTCTCTGAGCCAAGACTTTGTCAACAATTTTTTTCGAATTGTTGTCAGTATCTCAGGAGCCATTTTAATGGGGAAATATAAATCAGTTCCTGGACATCCATGCACCATCAGGAATAGTTGTGCATGACAGGAGCTGCTGACAATGGGAAGTTTGTTTATTTATTTTTGGCAACTTGGTTTACAAGCTGATTACCTGGAAGAATAATATTTTGTAAGCAATAATTGAGGATTTATAACGGGACTGCACAATATTCGAACTTCCACCAGGTTAATGAAACCAAGGTCCTCGGTATATGCAGTTGTAGTATATCTTGGACAGTTACTTGCTTGGTTTGGTTTGCAAGTATGGTTATTTCATCTTTGTCATGTTCACATTTTCATATGTATTTTCCACGACAACGTCCACTTTTGGTTTCAGTTTGCCCTGTATGGGAGAGGCATTGATATTGTCTGGTCAGTTGGCTGCCATTGAGACACGGAGCCATTTTCTGCAAAGTAAACTGGAATCCCCTCCCCTTGCCACCCCTTAACCCTGGCTAAACAATTTTGTTCCCCCCCCCCACTTACCTTTGGTTTCAGTGCATATTTTGGTACTTTTTCCTCCTTGAGACTCAGCTGATTATAAATGGGTGTTTCCGTGATCTCCAATGACTAGAGAGATAGAGATAGAGATGGAGGGGGATGACAAATCATTGGAGTCGTGTAATGTTTGTTTCCATGTACAATGGCAAAATTGTGCTCAGATTCCTTACCTCATAAAGATCTGCACTTTTAGGGGATTCGGGGGGTTTCTTGCACATCGTGTCAGGTGAACCAATCTCTTGCATTGCAGCACGCTTCCTTTTCTGCAATCATAAACCATGGACAGCTTCAAATGGAGCTTTCCTTCGTGAACAGATAAATGCGTTGCTCATTTATTCAAGTAGTTTAACAGCCAGTGTCACAAGTGAGGGCCATTTGGGGTTTGCTCGTTTCGTGTTTCCATCTGAACAACGTGGGTCACTTTCAAAATCCATCCACTGGCACTTCTCGCTAAACGAACGAGATGCTTTCCACGAAAGGAGTGCGTATAGGGAAAAACATTTTCCAATAGACACGGTGTTATAAATCGAGGATGCGTTCCTGGCGAGCTGATCTTCGGACACCTTGCACAACCAAACGTAACCTCACTAAATACGAAAGACTTGACTCGGTAAATCATTACAGAAATAACTAAATATATAATTTAAAGAATGCCACCATAAATGCATCCAAATAGAAGAAAAATAAATGTGTGTGTGTGTGTGTGTGTGTGTGTGTGTGTGTGTGTGTGTGTGTGTGTGTGTGTGTGAGTGAATTATGGCAGCAGTGAGGCATGAGTGCTGCTTGACGGAGTCGATAGATACAGGTGGTTTTTCACTCGTATTGGGTGGTTTGGGGGAAAGTTTTCCGAAAATTCCTAATGGCGAAAGTTACTTGCTACCACTCGATTATTATAGTCCGAAGTAAGTACAACGTGCAGATTAAAAATGTTAAAAATCCCACTTAATGACACCCAGCGGATTCTATGGATGTTAATTTACAACACAATGGTCCTGTATTGTATTCATAACCTTGGTTTACAATGGAATAATGACCTTCGATGAAGCACACAAGCTTCCCTTGCTGTTCACATGGTCACGGCACATACGCTACCCCCTTTGGACACAGCGGAGGGGGAAATGCGCATCAGCGAAAATGCGTTAACGGGGAGTGCTATAGTGAGTGCCTGGAATGTGTTGATTTATCTATTTTATCCTCATGTCCTTGTTGATGTATGACGAGTACACTGGTATCTTCAATTTTGTCCTGCGTGCAAGTGACAACACAACTGTAAGGTGTTCACTGTAAGGGACGACCTTGTTTTCACTGATATTTTGATCCTGGAAGCCATTAGACCTTCCTGGTTGCTTTACAAGTAGTTATATGGTACGTTATGGTCCAAGACTCATGGAGGAGCTTGCATACTGTGTATTACAGATGTCACATGCAGCACAGTGACATTGGTATATATCAGTGTATGGTTACATAAATTACAAACAAGGACATTCCTAAACAAGAGAGTTCATAGAACACGACACCTTGCACAGTATTCAAGTTTATACTTCAATTTTTATAAAGTAATGATTGAGGAACAGATGTTTGGAACTACAGAACTTCAATATACAAGAAAACAAACACGACATGTCAACCAAAACTTTTCATGCTGTAATCCTCAAGGTTGCTTCACAGCAAGAGAACCAGGAAGTGAGAGAGTGTGCATAATATATAGGCTTGTCTACGCAAGATCGACACTGATCGGTTCATTAGTTATGATGTCGATGGTAATATGAGCCCCCATTGGTTTGCGCACAGTCATCAGTATCTGTGGCTCCGATTGGCTGGAGCAGAGTACAGCCCCGATTGAAATCCAATCGAAAATCTGTGCCATGACTTGAAGATTGCTGTCCATCAGCACTCCCCACACAACTTAACTGAGCTTGAACAGGTTTGTACAGAAGAATGGGCAAATATTGCCCAATCAAGGTGTGCAAAGTTGGTAGAGACCTATCCCAACACTCACAGCTGTAATTGCTGTTGAAGATGCTTCTACCAATTATTAACTCAGAGGGGTGGACACTGATCCAACCAAGATATTCTAGTTTTGTATTTTTAATTAATTTTCTGAAATTTGTGGAATTTTGTTTTTTTACTTGGAAGTTGTGGGTTACGATGTGTAAATAAAGGTGGAAAAGGTCTGATTTAAATAAATTAAATTCCAGGCTGTGAGGCAATAAAAGGTGAAAAATTTGAAAGGGGGTGTAGACTTTCTACCGACACTGTATATCATGGTTCCGAGAAGTCTGATGAAGGCGGTTTGTGTTCTGTATTGTTCAATTTCACAGTTCAGTTTATACGTAAATTAATTGTTTTTTTCCGCCGTTTTACCCAGTGTCTATTACACCACCATATCCAACACGTTCCATTAGTTCTTCGTCCCTGTTGTTTGTGTGCATTATAACGTCCTTAAAAACAGTAAGTTTCCTGTTTTTTTTAATGATTTTCAATTTTGTTTGACTGCCAGGTAGGCAGACAGAGTAAAAATATATTTATTCAATCTCACCCCTCTCTGGGCATGTGCAACCGGGACTATTTAAAAACCAAAGTGTGTTAGAACAGCAAACTTGTCTTCCGGTTCGTGTTCAAAATATAATATTTGATTTAAATAAGTTGTTCCTCAATCATCAACTGATGAGACGGATGGACGGACATGAACCAATTGCTTAACCCTGCTTTTTGCTTCGTGTGTGTGTGGGGTAGCGATGAAAGAAAACAAACAAACAAACAAACACGTGGTATGTGAACCTGGACTCCCCGCATCATGACCCATGGGTATAGATGGGAACACTAACTAATTTTTTATATATATTTTTTAGAAATACTTCACAAGATGTATTGTTAATTGAGGCAAAACTATAAAATGTCAGCTACATTCTGGATTACCATAAGAGAGAAAAAAAACATTGTTACGGATCTGGAAACCATATGCATTCAAACATACAGATGTCCCAAAAGTCAGTTATGCGTTTTAGTGCATGTGAAGACAGGTCCTTTCCTTTTGTCTAGTGGGAGAATCAAAGGTGTGCGTTGCGATGTTTTTTTTAGGTAGGTTATGAAATATTTACATCCAACAACCATCCCATCCCCCATCACGATCCACTACCCACCTGCTGTCTACTCGCACCGTGACTTGCTGAGGCAAGATCTTGCAGCTGTTCCTTGCCGCTTCCACAAACATTCCTTTTCAACGTTGTAACTATTGCTCGACGAGGCAAACACGTGTGGAGGGGGGGGGGGGTTTCCCCCAACAAGGCCGAGACCCCACCTAGTAGGTCCCGATCCGTGGAGGCCCTGTCCAATCAGGGCGGACAGTGACATCTGTTCCACCGAGCCCCCGCCCCATTCGGGGAAGTCCATAAAAAGACGACACCATCCTCAGTCTTGGGGGGAGTTCTTTGGAGGAGTGAGTTGGTTAGTGTGCGTCATGTGTTCTGAGCTGGATTCTGAGTTCAGTTCAATTCAGAAGGAGTTCAGCGCTGCGTGGGGCATTCGAGGGCATTCGTCGGAGGCTTATTGGAGATGGGGCATTCGTGGAAGTTTTGCTGGGTCCTGTGCGGCCCTGACCCCCGCCCTAGGACGCCGACTACTCCTCTCAAGTTCCTCCGTGGACACGAGCCCCACGCGTGTGACTGTGGGCCGGGCTGCATGGCCATTGGCAGGTGTTGCACCACGGAGCCCCCCATCCCTCCAACGTGCAGGTACCCCACCGAACCGCGACCCCAGCTCATCTCTCTCCCTGGCTGCAGGGGTCCTAATAAAACACCTGGGTTTTATTTTTGTCTGCGTGTGTGGTGCCGTCTCTTAAGTAGAACTGCTTAAGTGTTTATTTCTGACCATTGTGAATTATTTCTTGTATATTCCCGATAAGTCTTGCTCTGTGTCCTTTTTATTGTAAATAAACCATTATTAGAAATGTTCCCAGTTCGTTTCCGTCCTTTCTTTCATTGGTCCAGCATGGTTCGGATCTGAGTTTTAGCCGGGTCTTTGTTCCTGTTAATCTGCTCATCCTAACCAGCACGGCTTTGGCAGCTCCGCTCGACTGCACCCGAACCGGAGTTGGTAGTCGGTAGTTGGAACTCCACCACAGTCGGTAGAGTGACCCGGTTCGAGCAAGACGTGCCGAGGGCGTGGATCCCCGGTAGCCTAGACCGCGTGGTTACTTAGGTAAATTGGTTCGAGACAAAAAGACCCTACGCTATGCGGTGGAGGTATTGGCACTCAGTAGAGCGCATACCTCCACCATGCTGAACAGTTTACGTTTTGGATCCTACTGATTGGCTGGATCTTGATTCTGACCTGAAACAAAATCTAATCGGCTTGTTCTCGTTACCTAACTCATCCACCAAGTTTGTCCTCATCACACACCCAACCTCTACACCAATTTTTTATTTATTTCAAAATCCTTTGAGATGTATTGCTCTCAGACAGACAGGGATGAAAACCTAATTTCCCCGACACTGAATCTGGAACGGCACTCAATAGGGCGCATACCTCTGCCAGGCTGAACAGTTTACGTTTTGAATCTCACTAATAGGCCACATCTGCATCTGGTCCTGAACCAAAGTCGAATTGCCTTGTTCTTGTCACTTAACCAACTCATCCACCAAGTTTTGTCAGAATCTGTCCATAACATTTTGAAATATCACACCCTATCTCTTCATATCGTTTTTGGCCCCACTCTCAATGTACAGAATCAATTTAAAATATATATTTAATTTTCATTTCTGCATCCGGATCTTCACAAATTCGAATTCATCTTTGTCACGCCCCCAACCTGTCCACCAAATTTGGTCCAAATCTATCCAGAACTTTTTGAGATATCCTCCTCATAAACAGACATGGGTGAAAACATAACCCCCGGTGGTGGAGGCAATAAGTCCAATTATGATGGCAATTTTTACTGACTTGTCCATAATTTTTGTTTGCCGTCTCAAATGTTTGTTTGTTTGTTTTTGTTAACTTCGTCTCAAGTTTTTTGATTTCCCAAATCCCACGCATATGATCAAAAGCTACTGCAGAATCGGCATTCTCCATCGTCCAAGTCTCCTTGTTATTATTTTGCATGCAGCCTGTGGCTGATGGTTGCATTAATGCTGGGAGTGTGGCTGTGCTGCTGATGCAGTGCCCCCTGTTTCCAGTAAGCTAGCACTCATTTTGCTGAACCCGGAAGTATGACAAGCTGAGTGAACCCACCTGGTGTTATTAAACGGATTGACAGGGCCTCAAACTCGAGTTCCTTAAGATTTTAAGGCAGCCACCTTAACCGTTTAGCCAACACCAGGCTTCGTCGTCATTCCTTGAAAAATCAGAACTACAAACAGCGTACAAGGCTTTTATCCTTAGCTCGGTTCCACGTCATCGCTGACATCCCAGCATCACATCTCATAGGCTATGTGATGTGTGTTTGTCTCTCATTGTCATTTTGTTGCATCTAAAGTTCCCAACGTTATTGGCATCTCCGGTAATAAGGCTGAAGTCAATTTTCCCTTTCGACACACCGCTCATCACTTTCACTGCAATTGTACAAGCAAGATAAATTTATTGCTGGCAGACGGGATGCTCGTTTTATGTCCACCTGAGGGATGGGCACACATTGAATCACCCTGCCTGCGAAACACCAGGATGATGATTTATAGCTGGGTTGAGATTCAAATCCAGGTTGGTCAGCTCATAGGTGAATGTGTGCATCTCTGGGCTATCCTGCCACCTTCTCTGGTAATGATGTGCTCCTACTTTAAGAATGTAAAGCCCCTGTGACATCTTGACGATTTAGCCAGCGTATGGCAACGTATCAAAATTGATCTAAAACGCTGGCGTACGCTGAACTATTGATGTTTTTTTCAGTTTTGGGCATATTCATAACGAGTTGGACGTATGCATAACGTATTAGTAATGTACACAGAACGTTTCGATAACTTATAGATAACTTATACCAACGAATGCTTAATGTGTTGTCGGCGTTCACAACTTATGCCCAACGATAATCTAACTTATGCATAGCGCGGCAGAGTATCGCCGACGATCACATGGCGTAGCCTATTAAAAGGCTGTCGCTCGACGATTCAAATCATAACCGCACTAGACATTGAAGTGCCAACATCACCGTCATGCCGAAGAAAAAACAAACAAACAAAAAAAAAAAAACATGGAGTCTGGAACACTGACGGGTTCCTCCTGTGAAGCCTATTTTTATATACAAATTCCCCTAAACGCTGCCAATATGCCATTATACGGTAGCTGTAAGTTAGAAACACGTTCAGTAAGTTCTGTGGTCGTCCGGAAGATGTCAAATACGTCTACATACGTCAATATGCGTTGGAGATACGTTACACATAGGTTCAAAGCACGTTACTCATAGGTTAGAAATAAGTTTCGGGTACGCTAGACATTACCTCGACGTATTTCGACTTATGAGTAACTACCAAGTAACGTGTGTTGACGTGTAAAAACGATTGCATAACGTGCCTACAACTTATGGCCAGCATATGCGGAATGTGTGAGTCATACGCTGGCATACGTCGAAAAATTTTGAGCATGCACAAAATTTGTCGAGGAGCTCGGATATGCCAGAATTACAGATATAACTACGACGTATGCCAGCGTGCTTCAGCGTGCTCTTAACGTATACAAAACTTACCCATAACGTATTCGACGTGTGCCAGTGTATTCGCCAAATTTTTCATACGTTGGCATACGCTGGCTAAAATGTCAAGGTGTGACAGCCCCTTTAGCAGTTGCTAATTTGAAAATTTGAAGTTGGGATGAAAGACCATCCAAAAATATCCAAATCCATTGGGACCATACTCTGGACAGAGTATCAGTGTTGCCATATCAGTCTCCTGGGCTATTGGGCACAATCCTGGACAGGTCACTACACTGACGCAGGATGCTCAAATGGCTGAATCGTCCCAGCAAGCTGGTACTGACCACAGAAGGATGACAGGCTGAGTCAACCCCACCTGGTATTAATTTAACAGCCAAGCAGGATTTGAACTCAGGACCCTAAGATCCCAAGCCCACAACTCTAACCATGAAGCCAACACCAGGCATATGCAAGACAAGTCCTAGCCATAAGTGTTTTTTTTAGTAAGCATACATTTATCTCACCTTATATCCCCAGATGATGATTGCAGTTGTTGTTATGCTGTAGATCACCAGTATAATGATTAGCACAAGTTCTAATAATACACCCACATTTGTTGGGTGGAGGTTTCTGGCTGGTGAGAGAGAGGGAAGAAAGCAGGAAGCTCAGACTTTTGTTTTTAAATTCAGAGAAGTACATAAAGGGGAATGTCAGACATGAAAGCAGCTTTTACATACTTACTTGAAACATACAACTTTGTGTATTTGCTTCTTTTATGAACATTTTGTGCAATTTTAATGTGACAAGAGTAGTATCCAGCAAACTTTTCCAGGACATTGTTCATGACCAGAGAACAGTTTTGTATTTCTTTTCCAACTGACACGTGACCTTCGTAGATTTCATTTGCTGCTAAACCCTGGCAGGCAGAAGCAAAGGAAAATCTTGTAGTTTTAATATGATATTTATTGAAACCAAATTTGGAGCATAAGATGGAAATCTGCTTGCAATAAAATAAACAGTCGATGAACAAAGTATCACACCGATAATATAAAAGGGTCTCTGCATGCATGCATCCATCCGGCTGGCAACAATTTTCCTATTGGGGATACCACTAATCAAGCCCAATCTGCAAACAGTCATACAGATGAGTAAGGTGACGTTAGATGGGCCAGTTTAAATTTACATTAAAACAAAAACTCTTCCTCCATCTTCTTCTTCACTTGTATCTTCATAAGCGTTTCTCATTTCGATAAGGTTCAGAAAACACTTGCTATATTAATTACTTTTTTTTTTCAACATTTCCATTTTATTCATATAACAGTAATATACCACTCAATCAAACAGTATATCTGATTATATACATTGCCTTTCGCTTTACCTGCAACACAGGTGAGAGAAGGAAACAAAAAAATCAGCTGATATTTCAATAATTTTTTTTTAAAGGGTGAAAGTGAATTTTTCACCAGGTACCCCTTCTAGTATTTATTATATATACAAACTCCACAGAATTTTAACCCTCCCACCTATCCTAAATAAATATCATATTATAAAAACGTCTTCCCTTCTATCTGCTTACTCCTATATCTCCTAAACTACTGTCCATCAGTCACTCTCCTTTTTCATCCATCCATCTCAACATCTATCCACCCCTGTCCCTCTCCATCTCCTCCTGCGTCCGTCCTTCTCACGTCTTACATAAGATTTTGGGAAGGGTGTTGAAATGATCAAAAAGTCTTGAGGAATGGAAGATGTTATTGATTCTGGATCAATGCAAATTACATTTTCCTTTTCCTTTTAACTTTTAAAAAAAATTATTAACCAATTCCCACTCTCTACACATTACCTTACACTTAAACTTGCATACCATCCAGCATGTTCATAAGACCTGAATGCAATACCATTGACTAAAGTGTGATGTCTATAAATACAGTCTTCATGCTTAAGTTGCAACAATCTCACAGCAGTTAATGGCTATTTAAGGGAGGGTAGAGTGAAAAGAAACAAAGGAAAAAAAAACTCACCTTTGTTATAACTTCTACAGGTGTTTCTTCCTTCGTGTTGCTAAATAACCAGGTTACTTTACCTGTCTTATCGAAATTGAGACTGTTGTTTTTGCTGATTGAGAAGTTGCAAGGTATTGTGACAGACCCACCAACATATACCATAGCTACTGAGTCGTCTGGACAAAACTCAATGGCCGATGTCATTGCCACTGCAAAACGAACACCAAAGTCATAGCATTAATATTGCGTTGATGGACGAGTACCTTGTATGATAGAACCCTAATCCTTGTCCGAGAAATACTTGCTGCTTGCAAATATTAAAATGTTTTATAGAGGTGTTTGGAAAACATTTCAAATGTCCAAGTTTCTAATAGCAGTTGTCTCATTTCAGTGTGGGAAACATGTTAAACTTCCTTAAATAAATTTAAACACATTGGTGACCTTTTCATTCCGAGAAATTTAAATAAACAATGGTAAGCTAAAAAAAAAATGAAAGCTTTAAAAGAGATGCATCTCATTTTGCAATATGCAGAATGCCCCGTGCAAACGGTAGTATTTCAAAGAAACCGACACGGAGTATAGATATATAGGAGCAGGATAATTCATCAGAATAACAACAATAATGAACAATCACTCATTGAGTGACACTTGGGGAAACTAGAACGGCACTCGGGAGAGAACATACCTCCACCAGGCTGAACAGTTGACATTATGTATGCCACTGATAGGCCGGACCTTAACCGAAATCAAATCAGCTTGTTCTTGTCACCTAACCAACTCATTCACCTAGTTTTGTCATAACTCGTCCACAACTTTTTGAGATATCATGGAATATCGTTTTTATCTCATCTCTCAATGGTGAAGAACCACTTATAAAATAAAATAAATTCTCGCATCCAGATTCGGATCTTCACCAAAACTATGCGTTGCTGCCCTCGTCCGGCCACCTACATACACACAAAAAAAAATTGAGAACGATTTCTTAAAAACTGTGGCCAAAAATCATGTGACAGACCAACGCTACAGACCAACAGACTTGGTTAAAAAAAATTGTCGCCAAGTAACAATTGGTTTTGTATCACACATTTTACCAATGGATACAAAGTGCAGAGACAGATAGACACACAGACTTTTGAAGTCCTTTTTTGATCATAAAATATGAAAATAAATTATGTATTTACACCAACCATTGTACATAAATGCAACAAATCAACCAGGCTTCAGAAGTACAATGACATACAAGTTCCCGAAAGAAAAAGAAGAGAAGAGTGTATGAAATTTATCCACACTGAAAGAGTATCACCAGTTGGTTCTCACAAACCTCACAAATCCTTTCATGGCACCAAGTATCGGTGAGCTCATCAAGCCTTTTCATGACTTGGAACAAACAAAAATCAAGTTTTCATCTCGCCGACATATAAGGCCATTGAAGAACAACATGACGTGACATTGCTCAACAGGTTTTCCATTTAACACTCATTTTGTGCGATACAAAATTGAGCCAATGAAATAAAGGAACCAATATCACACTCGATGAAGGCATGCATCACGTCTTCCGTACATATGCAAAACGGGCAACATGTGGATGCAGTCGTGCAATTACTAATTAGCTTAGGGGAGAGTGGGGCAACATGGTCCCTTTTTTGGTTTTGTCCGTTTTGCCGTCAGATGATTTGCCAGCCAAGCACCATTCAATTGCCATTCGTTAGTCCATCTATCGCCCCAAGTAACTGCCCAATTTCGAGAATATTAGAGATCATTGAATGTCTATAAAAGGCAATTCAAAATTTGTGGTCGAAATGCTCAACTTTCCCCACCCCTGGGGCAAGTCGATCATCACTATGGGGAAAGATGATCATGGTCCTAAGGAAACATGAGGACAATCTAAATAAGCGATGTGTTAGAATTTTAATGAATGGAAAATAATTCTTCATTTATATATAGATATCCATCTAGGAGACCAACATAATATTTCCAAAACATTGTCCCATTCACAACCGGATACGAACGTCCATTTTCATGTCATTTATCTTTGTGTTCCAGTCTTAATGTCTAAATTCGCAACTCCCACTGACCGAGATCAATTTTGAATACCAGTTGCTTTGATTTTCTCTGGCTTCCCTTTAAAAATTTGGGTGGAGGTAGTTTTTTTTTAACGATGTCCTCCTTGGAAAAATTCCCACAATCTGTCTCGTCCACGATGGAACCTAGGTCGATCGAAGTTCATACGAGAAGGTACTTTGCGGAGAAACACTCCCTCATATCCATCGGCGTCGATTGCCTCTACACGCGCTATGTACAGAATTGATCGCGCTTTTTCCCATCTATTTTTGTAATTACAAAGTCTCCTTCAATAATATCATTATTGTCATCTGATCACCTGATCAACTTGCCCCACAACCAAGTGATCATCCTGCCCCACCGCCGCCATTTTTTACAAAATCGTCTGGCATTCATAAATTACAGCAATGAGCTAGGCAAAACATACACGCAATATGGGCATATAAGCTATGTATCTACCTATATACAGATACCATTCCTACTACACTTATTCATGGAGATAATACCTACTCACCGATGATTCGAAAATTTTCTTTTTCAGGAGGAAAATGATGTTTTTCTGATAAAACGAACGCAGCGTTTTTTTTCTCGTCATGCGCCTTCCACAGCGGAATTGTAGTTAATCGATCGATCAATCGTTGAGTGGCGCCACTGTCCAATGCGAGCTTTATTGGAGTCGTGAGAGGGGGGTGATCATCATGCCCCAGGGATCATCTTGCCCCACTCTCCCCTATTGGAAGGAACTATCCAGTGGATCAACCTCCACTGGAGATCATCCATTTGTGATCACCCATCGATATTTTACAAACATTGTACAACCCACTTTGGGGCACATCGATGGTGACTTGTCCAAAGTCGGAAAATGGATGCTGTCAGACAGACATTCCCGACTTTGACAGACGTCGTGGCTGCCATGCAGACATTTGCTGTTTGTTAGTTTTTATTGAAAGTGCCGACGTGGTCACCAAGACGCACAAGATGTCAGACCCATGAGGTCTGGCAAAAACAGGGGGGGGGGGAACTGGGGGAAGTGGAGAGGTGAGGAGAGGGGGGTACCTGGGGTGGAGGGTGTATTACAATTGGTATGTTGCTGGATTATGCAGATTAAATTTAAAGTGTATTAGTTGGGGGTGGGTGGGTTAAAGTTTCTAATTTTAAAGAGTATATACTTCATGGATGCCTCCAAAAGGTGTATTCTCGGATTTTTTCAACTGGAAAGAGTCTAATATATCTGAATATATGAGATTTTCAGGGATGATGAATGAGAGATTAGTATTCTTCAATTCCTTCAAATGTCCTGTTGAGCCATGTTAATGATATTCTGTCTTTATGACTGCTGAGACCAGCGTCACTGTTTAAAGGAAACCTTGCAAAGAGTCTGTCTCTCTCTCTCTCTCTCTCTCTCTCTCTCTCTCTCTCTCTCTCTCTCTCTCTCTCTCTCTCATCTCTCTCATCTCCCACACTCACACTCACACTCACACTCACACTCACACTCACACTCACACTCACACTCACACTCACACTCACACTCACACTCTCTCGAGTGCAGCCTGTGGCTACTGGTTGCATCATTGATTGGGACGCGGCTATGCCACTGATGCAGTGTCCCCCTTACCAGTGCACTGGTACTCATTTTGTCGACCTCGGAAGGATGACAGACTGAGTCAACCTCCTGGTGTATTAATTCAGTGGCCCAACAGGGCTTGAACTCAGGACCCTAGGATCCCAAGCCGCCACCCTAACCACGAAGCCATCACCAGGCTTGTTAAAGTTCATGATTCTACATTTTTTCAACTATCAACATACACATACTGGTTGGAAAGATGTAGCATCTGAAATACCGCACTGCTTACATTTAAACACGTGCAAAAAAAAAAAATCCCTACCTGCCTACCCCATTCATTGAGCAGCATGTTCCTAGAAACACATTTTTTTTATTTGGGGGGGGGGGCTTATTGCTTTAACCAAACACATCATTCTGATGAAACTTCGCCACAAGCTTCATATCTTATCATTAACAAAGGTGTATTGACAGCATCAAAATATACGCTCATTGAGGAGATATACATGGGGGGGGGAGGGGGAGGGACAGTTTGACACCTCCTAAAATAGGTATTTGCTGTCTTCCCCGAAAATACACACACAATTTCATTGAAACTTGACTACAACCTTCATCACCCATGATGTACCAAATTTTGTTCATGGCATGAAAAATCAAGGTCGAGGAGGGGGTCTGCAGGGGTTTGAACTCGCTCAAAATAGGTATTTGCTCTCTTCTCCAAAACTACACACACAATTTCAATGAAACTTGACCACAGCCTTCATCCCCCGTGATGTACCGAAGTTTGTTCACGGCATTAAAAAAAATCGGGGTCTAAGGGAGTCTGTGGGGGGTTTGAGGGACTGTTGCTCCTGATCCACATGAGCTTCAGGATGTGTAGTCCTGTCCTATTTTTACCTCTGGAGAAGGAGGGTATGTTTTCACCCCTTTCTGTTTGTTTGTGCACAGAATATCTCAAAAAGTTGTGGACAGATCTGGATGAAATTTTATGGGCAGGTTGGGTGTGTGATAAGGACGAACTGATTTGATTTTGGGTGAAGATCCGGATCCGCATCCACCTACTAGAATTTTTAAATTGATTCTTCACCATTGAGAGATAGGGCCAAAACGATATAGTACTGTATAGCATGATATTTCAAATATGTAATTGGCCCGATATATTCTCATGCATCAGGCATTGTGTGGCGGAGGTTTGCACTCTACCGAGTCCCCTTCTCGTTTACTTTTGGGCTTGCTATACATGGAGTCCCATACAGGTTCGGGGGAGAGGGGGGGGGTCGTTGGAATTGAAATGCACCAATAACTCAGTAACAACCCACTCATTGTGCAATACTTCAAGCTCATGGATCCAACATAAACCTAGTTCCGGCTTTTATAAAATGCTGCCTGAAGTCCCGACTTCTTGAAATACTACGAAAGAGAGGATTATAAAACAAAGGCTTTTGAGCAAACATCTTAGTGACATAGGTGTCCTCCTCCTGGTGGGACATCAAGAGGTTCTGCCAGGCATTCAAAAGACTGATTAAAAAAAAAAATACACAGGGATAGGAGATCTATCGACACAGTGAAGCAGGACCAGGAAACATTCGCGGCCATATCCAAACCCACCTGCTTGCCGCAGAATGTGAGTGGCCAAGAGATGGCTTGTTAATTGCCCTTCCAACAACAGTTTTTGAACAGAATATAACTGAAAGGCCATTATGGCTCCTGATGTCGACCATACTCTGGCCACACACTGCCAATAGACGGCATACATTTGGTCATAACCAGTGATGGCCTCCCCAAAATAAATCCAACAGTTGCCTTTACACTTCCTTCAACAAACCTTCCGGTGGTTGCAGGCAGATGAACCTATGCCACAAAAAGGAGGCGGCAACTAAATTGTCAATTACCAGAACTCGGCCTTTATACAAAAGGTGGGGGAAGGGCTCTCATCCACATACTCAATCTTTCTTTTTTGACATGTTCAACGACACCATCCCAGTTTTTCTGGCCACATTGTGGGGATGCTAGAAAAACCCCAAGATATTGAAACACCTTTATCCACCCATTTTGATTTTGCAGGAAGGTGTACTGGTGGGACGAGCATCATTCCAGATAGATTGTTTCTAACAAAGGGAACCCATAAGGCTTTGCTTTTTCCCACTTGCACTTCAGAGAAGAAGCCAAACAAAACAAATGCTAAGCACTTAACAAGAGCAGCAATATCATTATTATCTTTAACAGCAACAGAGACATCGTCAGCATAAGCTGATAGGATGACTGAAGAGTACTCAGGAGATATAACCACTCCAGAAACATTCTTCCTCAATAACACCTGAAGTGATTCCATAACAAGGGTGAATAATAAGCCGGAATCCGGGCAACCCCTCCTTACCGCTCTCTGAACCTGTGTGGGAGAACAAAGCTCATTGTTTACCTCAACTAGACTGAATATATTTTTCATCATAGTTTATTATATATAATAAAGTTTATAAAAAATAAATAAACTATTATATAATAAAGAAATATAATTTCTGAAATTGACCCCAAATCATCAAACTTCCAACACAATACAAACAAAACGTGATCGATGCTCTCAGAATTAAGCCTTTTCTACATCAAGAAAAATGATAGCAAAATAATTCTGTACACAGTTATCTATAAAATCTCTCAATTAGAACAAATGTGATCACATGTCAATGTGCCTGGGATACAATAACTCTGATTGGGGTGAACCAGATCGCTAATTACTTTTTAAAGTCTATTTGCCAAAACTTTTGAGATTTTTGTTTTTTAGTCAGTGCATAGCAAAGAAACAGGCATCCAATTCTTCAGTCACCAGCCTTTGGAAGAAGGGACATCACCATTCTTCTCAAGCTGAGAGGCAATTTTCCATGTATTGGAGATGATTCCAGGATATGCATCAGTTCTGGCCCTAACAGGTCCCAAAATGCCACTTAAAATTCAGCCGGCAGGCCATCAATTCCAGGGGCTCTTCCTGTGTCCATTTCAGCGAGGGCTTGGGTTAATTCCGTTAGAACAATTGGTGAGTCCACGTCTCGGTGCTGGGGCTCAGTAAGAGAGGGGGTGATGAGAAGTTATAGCGCAATTGTTGAGTCCAAGTCTCGGCACTGGGGCTCAGTTAGAGGGGGGGGGGTGATGAGAAGTTAAATGTCTCATCATTTTATCATCAACGATTTGTTTTGTAAACATTTTGGAGACTTTTTTTTTAACACACAGCTTTATGTCTCTGGGATTTACTTCAATAGCTCCGCAAGAGTCAAAAACAGAAAAATGTTCTTTGGTGATCTGCTGACAGAATCCAAATGAAAAAAAAATGATTTACAAGGGGTATCTAATACCTTTAAGTTCTGAACACTTAAGTTCTTAAGATAAACAGACAGACAGACAGACAGAGGTGAAACCATAACCCCCATCCACATTAAGTGGCAGAGGTTCCCTAAAAAACTGTTCAGCCTGGCAGAGGTATGCGCTCTCCGAGTTCCGTTCTAGTATTTATGCTGTATTCACGATCCACGTTGTTGTAAAAATGTAAATTAACCCAAATAAAAAGAGATAGCTTTGGCCCGGCAAAATGACCACAAAGAGAAGGTCATATGTCTGAAAATCCTCAAAACCGATGAGATTGCCAAAATCAATTATCCAAAAGAAGCATTTTATTATTTCCTATCTTTTTGCGTCACGGTCGCAGTGTTTTATTTACTTGGTGAAGCATGCCTTCTTCTTCATCTATCTATCGATCTATCTATATGTTACTAAAACTCTCATCTTGTATGAATGTATATGTATGTATGTATGTATGTATGAATGTATGTATGTGTGTATGTTCTCGAAATACAGCCAAAACGGTACATTATAGCGCAAAAAGTTTAATGCCAACTTACTCACCATTCTCCTGCGGTGTGCAGTATCAAGTTTCGTTAAAATCGGGCAACAAAATTTTTTATGAAAAAATCAATTCCTGATTGAGTCAAGTTCTCTTCTGGAATATTTGATCATTGCAAACAACCTCAGCGGTATAGTTCGCTGGAGCTATCTATTTTTTTTTCTTGAAATAATTTATTTAAAAATCTCAAACATTTAGTACAGACAAAGAACGATTTATTTTTAAGCATAAAATAAACATCGCCATTTTGATCTAATACTTCCGTGTTCATTCATAAATAAAATTGTGTTTAGAAGATTACGCACAATAATTTCTTCGACTCTCTTTTCTCCGTTTTTTTTTTCACATTGAAGTGCAATATCAAGTTTCATTCAAATTGGGAAACGAAAAAAATTATTAAAAATCAATTCCCGATTCAGTCAAGTACTCTTCGGGATTATTTGATCAATGCAGACAACCTCAGCGGTATAGTTCGCTGGAGCTATCTTTTTTTTTTTCAAAATGATTTTTTCATCAACCGCTGTTAACGGGAACCCAACGGGTTCACGGGTCGTCTAGTATCTATTAAAAGCGTGTAAAATTATTTTATACTCTACTGTATTGCTTGCCACCAGGTCAGGAATTGAAACCAGAACATACATAGAATTACTGCCTCCCTTGCAGCCTATTATTTAAATAATTACTCATCTAAATTCAATAAACATCAAAAAGGAAAGATGCTTCCTTAACATGATGATAACTCAAATTGCCTCTGTTGTTAACGGTGTGCAATGTGGCAACATCTACAAGAATACGATGACTACAGTTTGTATTCCTCTTTGGTTTCACCATCAAACCTGTTAACATTTGTCTTTGACTTGAAATCGTATCAACTCACGAGAATGTAAACAACAGTTTTGTTTCATAACTTTTGACATTGCTTCTATTAAAAATTACTCCTTGTAAAGTGTTAAATAACGAGCTCATTCTGATCACTCATGTCTGCATGTAGGATGTACACCAGCATCTGCTTGCAGTCTGCAAGCATGTCCCACCAATATATACCAAAGCTTTCTAACCACTGACTGACTGACTCACTCACTCATATAAATGTTTAGTACTTTCTAGGTGGATGCAAAAGCTGACATTTTGTATACTGAGGCAATTTGATTCCAAGAAGAATCGATTTCGAACAATGTGCATTATGAATACATCTCAGACGATTACTCTGAACATTCGAAATATTCTCAGAGCACCTCAGGGCTGTTTTTTTATCCCCTATTTTATATTCATTGTTTACTCATGATTGTGTTGCCTTATCTGATAGCTCACTGGTGGTGAAATTTCCAGACGTGACCTTTGCCTGACTCTCAACAGTGATGAAAGTGATTACTGTAATCAAGTCAGAAAACTTGTCGAATGGTGTTCTTTAAATGATCCCACACCCAACGTCGCAAAGACAAAGGAAATTATTGACTTTAAAAAAAAATAAAACTCCCACTCAACACTTGGTTATTCACGATGCCGAGGTTGAAATTGTCACCACTTCTTTTAGATTTTTAGCCATACATATACATTTTTTTTTACATGGTCTCTGCTCATAAAAGCAAGGACACAGAACTAAATGCTCCCTCCCTCCACCTCCTCCACTGTATTGGGGTGTAACTCAAAAGGTACCCTCATGGGCTGACCAACATACTTGGTTAAAAAGCAATCCTGCATTATGTCTCAAAAATCCTCATCTGCTCTGCCCTTTCCTTCTTCTTGGACCAAATCTATCTCTGGCAAGTTAAAATCCTCCATAATCAATACTCTTCCCTTACCACATGCCCTTCTGAATTATTCATGTACTCCTCCTTCCTCCTCTTCCCTCACACCAGGAGCCATATAAAAGCATCCTACCAGTAACTTTCTCTTTTTACATTCTCTAATCTCTACCTAGTCCAGCAGCGTAGTCTGATATTTCAGATCAATTGCTCAAATTTGCATAAAAGCACCAAAATTGGGACACATGTAGAATAATGTATTCCGAACAATTCAAGATATGGAGCCACCCGAGATTGTGCCTTGGTCAGCTTCGGCGACCATTTTCCAAAATGGCCGCCATTCTACTTTAGCGAAATTGGCGATATGCTCTTATTTTCTTATTGTAAAATGACCATTTTTCCCCAATACAATGGTTGGAAATATAATAAATCAACACAAATGACATTTGTATTGTTTTCCTTTGTAAATGCACATCACATGGAGTATTTATCACCTCTGAGAAACCTACAAAGAGAATAACAATGACAGATATCCCATGTTGTTAAAGTAGAATGGTGGCCATTTTGGAAAATGGCCACCAAAGCTGACCAAGACAAAATCTCGAGTGACTCCATTTCCAGAATTGTTCAGAATGCATTAGTCAACATATGTACCAATTTTGGTGCTTTTATGAAAAGTCGAACAATTGGTTTGCTATGCTGCAGTACTATAAGGAGCGTTCAGGAAGACCACGGTCATCAACCAACCCCGCAAAGGAAAATCAATTGCTAGAAACCCTCCACCGATCCCCACAGAAATCTGTACGACAAATGGCTCGTGAGACAGGAATCCCAAAATCAAGTGCCCATCGCATTTTGAAGCAAATTAATTGGAAAAGTTACATTCCAACATTAATCCATTGGTCCGCGTTATCGGCTGTGTTTGGAACGTGATGGTCGTCAGTTTGAACATTTGTAAACATGCATTTATCCATTTATACATTTCACCATTAATCTTGTTTCTAAGTCAATAAACAACGCATTTATTATCATTTAAAGAGTGAGTACATTTTTTGGGACACCCTGTATATATTGTTACGGTTCGAGGAACCGTATGCATTCAAACATACAGCTGACCCAAAGTTAGTTATGCCCTTAAGTATATGTGTAGACAGATTCCCTCCTCATGTTTAGTGGGAAATCGAAGGATTGCATTGCGATGTTTTTTTAGTGAGGGTAATAAATCTTTATATCCCATCCCCCATCACGATCCACTATCCACCTGCTGTATCCGAAGGCCCATTGGCCGCGGCAAAATCTTTGTGTTGTGGCTTCTTCTTGATGAGTCCAGACATGCGTGGAGGGGCGGGTTTTTCCCGGCATGGTCGAAACCCTACCCAGAAAGGGCGGACCCATGAAGGCCCTGTCCAATCAGGGTGGACAGTGGTGTCGGCTTCACCAAGGCCCCTCCCCGCTGAGAGAGATATATAAATTACGAAGCGATCCTCAGCGGAGTCCTTGGCTGGGAGATAAATTACGGCACCATCCTGAGAGGGTAGAGAGAGAATTCTGTGTGGGTCGGCCGTGTTCGCTGGAGTCTGAGATTGGAGAGAAACAGCGTTGGAGCGAGACAGTGGTTGGAGTGAGACGGTTGGAGTGAGACGGTTGGAGTCACGGTGAGGGTCAAAGAAAGAAAACAAAGGAGGGTCGTGACGCGGAGGGTCTGCCCGCATCTCGCCTTGGCGGCCCGTCTGTTGCGCTGGTTTGAGGGCGCCCGATCTTGACCGGGTCTCTCGTGGTTCCTGCCGGCGGCCCTGATCCCCGTCTTGGACTCCGCTCTGCTCCACCCGGGCTCCTTCACGGACTCGGTCTCCGCGCGTGTGGCTGTGTGCCGCATAATGGAGCATCCCTTCCCTCCAACGTGCAGGTACCCCAAAAGAACTGCGACCTCAGCTCACCTCCCTCTTTGGCTGCGGGGGTCCTTTGCAATACACCTGGGTTTATTTTTGTCTGAGTGTGTGGCGCCGTCTTTAAGTAGGACTGTTTAAGTGTTTGATCATTGTAAATCTTGCCTGTATATCCCACGATAAGTCTGCTCTGAGTCCTTTTGTAAGTTGATTGTAAATAAACCATTATTAGAAATGTTCTCAGTTCGTTTTCGTCTTTTCTTTCATTGGTCCAGCATGGTTCGGATCTGAGTTTAGCCGGGTCTTTATCCCCGATATATAATCTGTTCACATCTTCGCCGGTACGTTCTTGGGAGTTCCGCTCGGCTGCATCCAAACCGGAAAGGTAGTTGGAAGAGTGATCCGGTTCGGGCAAGATGTACCGAGGGCGTGGTTCCCCGGTAGACGACACCACGTGGTTAATTAGGTAAACTGGTTCCAGACAAAAAGACCCTACACTACGCGGTGGAGGTATTGGCGTCCATGGTCGGTGAAGCGATCCGCCGCCTCACGGAATAATCCGTGAACGACGGCCGACAATTCCGAGAGTCTGTTGGGAGGCGACGTATATGTATGTATGTATGTATGTATGTATGTATGTATGTATGTATATATATATATATATATATATATATATATATATATATATATATATATATATATATATATATATAGTGCTTGGCTGATATCGGCAATTTTTCAGGTATTGGCAGATTGCAGCCAGTGTGATTATCGATGACAGTACGTACTGTATACAACCCAAAAACCCTGAGTGGCTTTCACCCTTGTTTTGGAGGAATTTCAATCAACATATTATAAAAACAACGTTGCATTTATATAAATATATATATATATATATATATATATATATATATATATATATATATATATATATATATATGTTTCAAGGAGATGTGCATTAACAATATCTTTATAAATAGCTGCGTGTGACAGGCGAGAAAAAAATTGGCTCTAATTTTGAAAACACGCAAAATCGGCAAACGGCTCGAAAATCTGGTGTTATAAAATAGATTTTGCTTTAAAACTCGCAAAGAGAAACCATGCAACTTTGTAAAGCACACCCGGTTTATATAAAATAACCAAATGCTTTCTGAAACAGTCATGAGGACAAAGGAAAACATGATCACTCATATGTTGCTGAGGTTTAACATTAAATCCTCCATCACAAATACCGGATGGAACTTTGCCACCACGGTGACAGTAACCAGGCATGCTGGCATTGACGGAGAGCCGCTTTTAAGATCCAAATTTATCCATATGTAACTCTACCTTGAATAGCAAACCCACTGTATATGCCGATCAGGATATGAACTGTACTGCTATCGACTGGAAGGTGCTCGGCAAGTGGCTTAAGCACTCAAGTAAGCACTCCAATTAAATGGTTGATAAGGAAAGGCTGGCTTGGCAAGTAATAGCAAGCTGATTGGTGATGGCACATACTCACAAAAAAATGAAACCGCCGATTTCTTAATATTTTCAGATTTCACTTCAGTTTTTCAGTTATTTAGTCCATGTTATCCGATCCTCCAAAATCAAATTATATTTCTATTGTATACTTGAATTAGTCTCGTAGTCTGAATTAGAAGAGTAGATCGTGGAAAATCGCATCATACAATGCATGAAATCACTCCAAGCTCCTAATTTGAAAACTATAGCACTTACAAAAGCAATGTACTGCATATGGCAATTCGTAGATATGTAGATGAGGCATTCAATAATCCATCCATCCATCTATTGGGACCATACTCTGTGCAGAGCATTTGTGCTGCCGAAGCAGTCTCCTTGGCTATTGGGCACAATCATGGACAGGTCACCACTCTGACACAGGATACCAGCAAGCTGGCACTCCTTTTGCTAACCTCAGAAGGATGACAGGCAGAGTCAACCCCACCTGGTATGAATTCAACAGCCAACTGGGATTTGAACTCAGCATCCTACGATCCCAAGCCCACCACCCTCACCATTAAGCCAACACCAGGCATATTCAATAATATGAGTGAGGGAAGTGGGGGGGGGGACATTTTGAGCACTTTATCATGAATAAACTGTTGTGGCCTGTTCCAAGTCAAAGAATTGTTGAGCAGGCCAAAAAAAATGGAAAATACCCCAGCAAGGTAACCGAGGACGTGCCTCAAGATCCCATTGAGAGTGAGGTGTCCGAGGATGCGTCTGATAAGGATATTATTAAATAGGGCCGTTAATGATCTTCAAAAGGGGTGATTTAATTAATCAAAGCACCCAATTTTCACTCTTGCACTTCCTTGGAGTTCCCTTAGGATGGACACAAAGTTTCAGGCTGCTATGTTTCATGATCTTGGAGTTATGGAGGACACACACACACACACACACACACACACACACACACACACACACACACACACACACACACACACACACACACACACACACACACACACACATTTATTAGTATAGATGTGAAATTATTTTTAAACAGCTTGTCTCCTTGCTTGAAACTTACATGAGCGGGTTTAAAATGGTGCCAAGGAAGCAACTTTAAACAGAACAGCATGTGACGATCCAAACTCTGTGAGAAAAACGACACACTAACAAAATAGCAGAAAAGCTGAAGATCTCCGACAATGGTGTGAGGTATACTTTGGAACTCCTGAAAGAACCTGGTTTTGGACAAGACAACAAAAGGTCAGGAACCCAGAAGAACATCCCCAAGGCAAGAGAAGCACTTGAAGTTGATCAGCTGACATGAGAGAAGAAAATCAAGTCAGCAGCTACCAAATGAAATGAGAGCAGGCCTGAACATCAACATCTCATCCAGCACTGTGTGCAGAAGGCTGATAACAGAAGGTCTCCATGGCAGTGTTGCAGCAAAGAAACCACTGCTGAGACTACATAATAAGGTGAAAAGACTGAAATTTGATCAGAGATGCCAGTTTTTATGCAGAAGACCTGGAGAACGTTATGACGCACAATGTTTGCAGCCTACTTTTGAGCACGGAGGAGGATCTGTGACTATATGGGGTTGCATCTCAGCTTTTGGAAAAGGAAAACTTGTCAAAATCAAAGGGACGCTAACGAAAGAGAAATACAAGCAGATACTGCAGCACCATGCAATTCCTAGTGGAAATCACTTAATCGGAAGATAATTCATTTTCCAACAATATAATGATCCAAAACACACTTCCAATACAGTACATTATTTGGACAATAAGGTTACAGCTGTTGTGCTCCAAGTGTTAGAATGGCCACCCCAGAGTCTGGACATGAGCCGCACCAAGGTCATATGGCGATTCCCTCGAAACTGAGAAGAAGAACAAGAGGAACGCAACTAACCTTACAGAACTGTGGAATGTACGACATGATATTTGGCACAATATTCCTGTAAGTGCTTCAGTCGAATACAGAAAGTATGGATAAAGGAGTAATGGCACTCAAGAAGGCAACGAGTGGATACACAAAGTATTGACTACTGCTATAAAATGACACTGTTCTTGTTATTTACTTAAGCAGTTTGTTTCATGCCCATTTATAAGGCTGTTAATTTAAAATAATAAGCACACGACTGTTATCATTGATGATTTGATGACCTTAACCTTAAGTATGAATATCATTGGAATAATACAAACTTTTGCACAGTACTGGGTGTGGATATATATAATGTATATACTTCAAAATTATGTCCAATGAAGCTATGCATGGCAGGATGGCCTGGAGGTATGCACACTCACCTCTAAGGTGTATAGTCTGGGTTTGAATCTCAGCCCAACTATAAACTACCATCCTGTTGTTTCAGTGTGTGTGTGTGTGTGTGTGTGTGTTTTCTCGACCTAAGTGTTTGTACCAATTATATGTTAAATTTATCAATTTTGCTGCAAAATTTTTCAATAAATTTGTATATTCAAAAGAAATAGATTACATTGATTTACGACATCATCAGATTTGAAATAAAGTTTCCTCGTATATTTAGCGGTGATTGCTTTTGGTGTCAAATTCAGTTGAAACAAAGCCCGTCATATCAAAAAAGTGTTTGTGTATATTTCTTCGTATTTTCTTTTCTTGAATGTATAGTACAGTTTGTCACACGTTGAAAATCAAAACTATATTATAAACTACAGTGTAAAATAATACGTTGATCATGAAATTTTCATGATTGACAGTAAATGATACTTCGACATCCTGGATCTTCAGTGTTTGAGACGTCGACTTATTACACCTATAGTCTTCTTCTTCTTCTTTCGGCTGCTCCCGTTCGGGGTCGCCACAGCAGATCATCCGTATGATCCGCATAGTGATTTGGCACATGTTTTACGCCGGATGCCCTTCCTGACGCAACCCTGGTCGCCTCTTACGACACAGGGATATGGTACACCTATTTTAACCGGGGTATACACCGGCCCAGTATACTGGTACTCATTTCGCCGACCTCGGAAGGATGACAGGCTGAGTCAACCCCCTGGTGTATTAATTCAGTGGCCCAACGGGGCTTGAACTCAGTACCTTTTGGATCCCAAGCTCCTGCCCTAACCACTGCACCAACACCAGGCTCTTATTACACCTATAGTATGGTGTAGATTTTGATATATTTGTAGTGAGATCGAGCATCGTATTTAACTCCAAGAAAGTCAGTTATCGAGAAACGCAATTGTGGGAAAGTCACCAAGTGTGAAGAGGCAGCCGAAAAAACAGAAAAAAATTCCGTGAACAGTCAAAAGACTAATCAGATGAAAAAGGGATGATTGAAAAGACATAACCAGTGACCGAGAACCATACCAGGTGTAAATGTCAAAAAATACCGTCACACTGTGAGGCAGCACAAAACCATTAACTTTGAACCATTGGCTTACAAAAACACCAGCCTTGCCAATCGCCATTGATACCGCCATTTGAGAACATGCTCGGAATGAAACGTACACAACCCATGATAGTGCATCATTGGGGAACTTGGTCATTCCACATCCACAAACCAACAACTTAAACTTCATTTCACTTTTTCAGCGTAAATTAAAATAATGAACCTCGTACAATTATATTCTGGTGTTCTGCCTGAAGGCAGGTTCAGTACTGCCGAAGCTGTTTATTGGCAAGGCTAATAGTGGATTGTTTGCCATTGCCTTCCCAACAGTTGTTGGGGCAGGAATTTGTTCATGGTGCCAGCGATAGCTCGCCTAATCTTCGTGAAGGACACCGTGTAATCTTTAACGTCCACCAACGAATGCTGGCAGGCAGGATTCCCGTTTAACGTCCATTTGAGGGACAGCACACACATTGATTAATCGCCCTGCCTGTGAAACACTGGGATGACAGTTTATAGCTGGCTCGGGATTCAAACGCAGACTAGACTGCTTAGAGGCGAGTATGTGTACCACTCGGCCATCCTGTCAGCCTCTTCATACAATAGTGGAGAACAATACAAATAATAATCCAAGTTCTAAATTATTTTTTGTAATCTCCAATTTTGTAAATCTGATCAAAAAGTTTAAAAAAAGAAAAAGACATCATACTTCATTAAATTGAAATATCGATAACACTGGGCTGCATTTGAAATATTTTTTTCAGGGGTCTAGGTTTTCTCAACGGTTGTAATATGTTTTTTGCATGCTGAATTCAGAAATGTATCTAATTTCGCTCAATCAGGTCAAGTTTTTTCTATCTCTATTTTATCTCTAAAAAAAAAAGCTGTCTCAATTTTAAGGAAAAAAAAATAATCAAAATTTTTGTTTCTTTAATTTGCATATTTTAAATTCAAAATCAGACTTGCATTGACAGAAAATGTACAAACTATACATATAATGACACACAAGTACACTTAATGTGGAAGAAAGTGCCTTCTCAATTACTTTCATTTCAATTTCAGAAAAAATATAGATAAATCGTCGTTTCTGGCAACACCCAACTTCAGTTGCTCCAGCAGTCGCTGTTTTCCTTCGTCCTTTTAATGTTGAATTTCACATTAATGGTACTTGTGCGTTATTTTATATATAGTTTGAACATTTTCTGTCAATGTAAGTCTGATTTAGAATTTTAAAAATGCTAATTAAAAAAACAAAAATTGATTATTTTTTTTCCTTAAAATTGAGATAGCATAAAAACTTGACCTGCTTTAGCGAAATGAGATACATTTCTAAATTCAGCATGCAAAAAACATATTAGAGACGTTGAGAAAACCTAGATCTCTGAAATGACGCAGACCAGTGTAATAGATAGCAGTTGAATAACAATCTCTTTTTGTCTTACTAATATAGGCTCATGTTTATTGAAGGAATAAAAAAAAAATAAAAGTTGCTGAGCCATGAGACATGAGCCGTCTGGACTTTTCTGATTTTCCAATTTGTACAAAATCATGGCATCACTTCACGTATCCCTTGCTCTTTAATTTCCGATGACGAGACGAATAGCAAATACTTTACCCAAGCAGCAACACCAGAGGAGACCATGCCACCGACGGCCTACGGTACCCATTGCTGAGTGCCAGCACTCAAGGAAGTCTGTTCACCCCGCAGCTATCTTCCTTTCAACACGCTCTGAGGTTGGGATTTAAGTTTGTTCTGCTTTTTTCTTGGAGAATAATTTATTCACACAATTCATAAAAAATTATTGCGTTCGTTGTCTGTCGGCGCATTTCAAGGCGTTGTCATTTTCTTTTCCTAGTTGTGTGTTATGCCGCATGCTAGTCACTGAGTGTAATTTTAACATTGGCCCAATCTGGTTTTCGGAACTGCTTGATATCTATATGTTCATGCTTGACAGCGCTGTTCGTCTAGCTGTGCTACCAGCAATGATGCAACCAGCAGCACCAGGCTGTATATGAAATAATAAAGCCATAGTGGATTTTTAAAAAAAGTACTTTGACCCCCCCCCCCCCATTTCCTCCCTGATGAAGGGTTTGAAATTATTGGTATCAACTCAGATTTACCTCTCTCCTCAATTATATTCAACCGTTTTCATTTTCTTGGGGTGGGGTAGAATTATAAGGGCACCTTATCATATCCACCGAAACTTAATTTTGTTTAGGGGTTGGCCACTGAAAGGTTAACTTCACAGCTTGAAATGAGACAAGCCTTTGAGATGGCTGGTGTTAGTGTGCATTGGCAGACAAGGTAGTGTATTTTATCAACCGAAAATTTAAGAGAACTAGTGGGCCCGTTGGTCCATTGGACTTGCAGCATACCTGCTTGCTCTGCTGCTTGAGCATGAGCTTGCCTTTTCACCAAGCCCAGATGTGCTTGGCCCAGGACAGGGATTATACGTTAGTTATTATTCTTGCTATATTATACTAATATTATGATTGTTGTTAATATTGTTGTGGTTACCAAATTCGCAAACCACCATTCAGGTCCCTTAGGTGAGGTATCTCGGTAAGTGCATGTGTAGTTAGGCCCAAACCCGTTGTCTAGTGGGAATACATGTCATTTATGCGAGCTGCGACTCTTCAGGATAGCCGTTTTTCTTTTACTATCTTTATTTTGGACCAACCGCCATGATTACCACCACAACCACAACATCAACCACCAACCACAACGCCGCTTCACCACAACCGCCACGACCTTCACGTCACACCTCGCAACCGTAGCATCGCCACCGTTCTTGCCCCGCTGTGGGTACCGGTGTTGGACTCGTGCAGGGCGCACGTTGAACAGCGTGTACAAAATCACGGATTTTGTGCTTCAAAAACGGATCAAAAACGACACACGCCCACTTTTTGCCGTCCAATCGGTGAGCGAGGGGCGATTTGGCCCCGCCTCCAGAACGATCGATATATGCAAATTTGTGGATCAAAAAGCCTTCACGCCCACTTTTTCTCGGGCCAATGGGGAGCGAGGTGAAAGGTCGAAGGGAGGGGGTCAAAGGCGAAGCTACGGGGGGATAAAAGGACGGTGTTCGTCAGTCAGAGCAGTGTGGAAGTCTGGAGCCCGAAGCCTGCAGTAGCTGGAGAAGCTGAAGAGAGTCGGACGAGGGGGTGCTCGCGTCGGTGCCAGGAGCTGCACGCCCGAGGGAGGCCGGCAGCGCGACCTGGCCGAGGTGGAGACGCACACCAGGGATAATAAAGATCCTCTATACCCCGAGCATCAGCAACCCCCTCCTGTTTCCCCCCGCGCTGAGATAGTGCGACCAAGGGGGCCCCGTTCCCACCCTCTACCAGACACCGTCCACGAGGCCCGCGGGTTGCGGCGCCATCGCCGCTCCGCGTCTCATCACCAGACGGGTAGGCGCGACCCGGTGTCGGCCTCAGGCCCGCCTCATTCTTGGGGGATTTCTTTTCCTTGGTTTTGGGTATGTGTTGTCGGCGCCGTCTGTGAAGTAGAATTGTATAAGTGTTGCCGTGTGCTCGGTAGTCGGTATTAGCTCTGCATTGTTTTCGCTTTTATATTTGCTTTTTGTGTAAATGGAATTGTGTTTTCTTTTTTTTGTATGCTTTTGGTGGAATTGTATTTGTGTGCTTCCCGTGTGCCGCGAATAAATGTGCTTTATTGTTGAACTGTTCTCCCGCTTCGCTTCGTCTTTTCCCCCATTGAACCCTCATCTTGCTTCACGTAAAGGGTTGGTAGTGGGCTGAGTACGCCCGATAATTAATCGAACCGTCGAGGTCGACGATAACACCGCTCGGTTATTCTGATAGTACGGAACGGGTCGCTTAAGTGGCCCGTGTCTGAAGTCGACCTGCGGCGAGGTGCGATCGCCCGGTCTACCCTCCGCGTGGGTACTTAGGTAGGTCGAATTTGGCGAGCAACCCTATCCCACGCGGGGGCTGATTGGCTCGATCGCGGTGAGACCGAAAGGTCCACCCGTGACTGGTTCCCGGCGTTAGTCCGAGAGGGTCACGACTGGATTGTCCGTCCGGTGGGCGACGTGCCGCGATTCGAGTTGCGTGGCCGTCAGCACGCCGGCGGGCGCGAAAACCGCAACAATATTATTAGTAGTAATTAATATATGACTTGTTCCAGTTATCTTATTTTTTGGGGATTTTGTAATAAGAATGCCATGTCATGGAAGGATGCATTAGGCTGCTCAATACATTTTAACATGGCATGTGTTTAAAATTTCGGAATTCTTCTGGATTTCCAGATTCTTTGAAGTTAATTAGCCTCATCAACTCAGATCATGACAATCATTTCGGTGTGTCACACTCCGCATCAGAAAGCTCCAGCAGAACTCCACAAAAAAAACATGCCTCACACACATATACACACACACACACACACACACACACACACACACACACACACACACACACACACACACACACACACACACACACACACACACACACACACACACACACCTCGTCGTCCATTTATAGTAGATGTTGAGGTGCGCCTGACGTTTCGAGTCGAGATAGGAGGTACAGGGATATTGGTAGGACTTGTAGGTAGCTTGAGTGTGGATGGGTGATGGTTTCTGTAGTTGGTGCAGGCCAAACGGCTTCCTCCTGCATCAAAGTTCCTTGTATGTCATTGTAAAAAGTTAGCCCGTGGACTTCATTCCATTTGGCTCTGAAAGGCTAATGCTCAAAACGCAGCTGCACCTCACTTTCTGGAATGCTATTCCATTCAAATTCAACTTTCAGTTGATGATGCCCATGGTTTAACCGCAACTTAGTCAGACCGAGATTCATGAATGATGCATCATCAACTGAAGTAGTCACATGCTGTTGAACAGCAATGTATCAAAGTCTGAAAAGAAGCAAGCTCAAAGCCTGTCTGTTTGACCTTTTTGTGATCCAATTGTAAAAGCTGAAATTATAGTGTTCAATCTGCATGATTATTTATTTATTTTCTGGTGGTTTGTTTTTCTTCCACGGACAAGTGGTTTGAATATACATGTTTCATTTGTTTGTCAAATGTTTTGGGGAAGTGTGCCCAGAAGGCAAACATGTTCAGAGTAGCAGACTTCCCAAATATTTTGCAACTCCAGTTCATTGCTCTGTTCTTGCACAAGCATGGGAAAACGTTTTGTCATTTCTAAACCAAATGCTCTGGCACAATATCCGAGAAGTGTGCACACTCGTCTCTGAGCTGTCTTGCCTGGATTAGAATCTCACCGCTGGTGTTTCACGTGCAGGGTGATAAAGGACG
>NC_140968.1:13896773-13939273 GCF_056783735.1 Eptatretus burgeri
CCTTCGTCTCATAATACGCTCATTGACCGGTGTTACCTCAATTATCATTGGAGTCAGCTTGTTTGACACAGCTGCAGCAACTCATTGGGTATGGTAACCATCAGAGCGACCAGACCAGTAGTAGGTGTAACCACCCGCCATGATCTCGCCCCGCTCTGGTCTCCGAACCTCAGAGCTTGCTACAATACCAATGTCTAAATGCTTGAGCTCAGATGATAACAGAGACAGGTGATCATCCTCTCTTAGGGACAGGACATTCCAGGCACGGGACCGTCTCAGGTTAACCCAAGGAGACCGCCCGTCTGGTAGACGACACCTCAGCATCACCCCAACACACAGAACCAGAATCTGACCCGTGAAGGTTACCCCGTGGTTTTCCTCCTGTCATCAAAGAGCGGGGTTCCAAAAGTTTTTGCCCCAATCTCGTCATCCGGTGAGCTGCTCTGCGGAGGGAAGCTGCACAGGAGGTACTCCCACAAAGTGGGTTTTCAATTTTCTTTGCGTTTTTGCGTTTTGCGGAATGAAGGGTTTTATGGTGGCCGGAGTGAAAATCCTGCCACCAAACTCCTCAAAAAAAAGTAACCCAACTGCAGGAGGACGTCCGCAGACACAGTTGGGCACTCGCTATGGATGGCCGTTGGTTCACAAGGAGCTCCTGCGCCCTTTGACAGGTTTTGTTTTTTATCCTGTTGGGTGTCCATATCTAAACACCCTCCTCACCAGGAAAGCTGGTAGGGTAGATGGTTTAGTTACCACCAACCTGACCATGAAACAGGTGAGTCCAGCTTTACATGGTAGCTGCAGCAAGTCACAGATCTAATCTGGCCTGTCCTGACAATCTCATACAAAGGATTTGTTTCTTGAAAAGAAAATTTTAAAGATAAACAAGTTTTACTTGTATCAGTTGGGAACCCTTATGTTCCAGCTCGATGGACAATAATTACCAAATAACTTTGTGCAATTGTTCACCATAAATTATCAAGTCCACGGTTACGCTACAAGATAAACCAGGATGCCCCATCCCCCGCACGTTAGAACAAATTTCTGCAAAGAAAACGTTCGTTTTTGTGGGACCCAAATTTTGGAATCCATTAGACGAACCTGAAATCAATTCCCGGCCTTTATTCATTTAAACGTGAATTGAAATTAGGACTACCGAATAAATATAGAGCTGACACATTGATAATCTTATTCTGTTCACCAGTATTCCAAGTAGTATAATTTCAAGCTACTGTAATGGTGAAATTTATGTTACAGTAGTATTTACTGGAGCCATCTCCCCATTCCCTATTTTTCTCCCTCTTTCCTTTATTTCTGCTTCTTCTTTCACTCTCAATCTGTGTTGTTCAAATAAGTCCAAGTGTATGTAATACATGCATGTTATTATCTAATATGCATGAAATGGAGGTCTATATAATACAAGCCTGGCTTTTAACAAAGACTCCTCCACATCACTTCATATTCATATTGTCTTAATTACTCATTTTGTATTTTATAAATAATTGTGGAAATATAAACTTGAACTTTACTGCAACATTGAGTTGGTTGGCTATCGAGTGCAGCCTGTGGCTGCTGGTTGCATCGTTGGTTGGGACGCGGCTTTTTTGCCGCTGATGCAGTGCCCCCTTACCAGTACACTGGTGCTCATTTTGCCGACCTCGGAAGGATGGCAGGCTGAGTCAACCCCCTGGTGTATTAATTCAGCGGCCCAACGGGGCTTGAACTCAGGACCCTAGGATCCCAAGCCGCTGCCCTAGCCACGAAGCCAACACCAGGCTTATTGAGTTGGTGTTTCAGCAGGAAACTTGAGAGCACCACAGTATTCAGGCTTATCAGTCATGCTTCCCACACTGGCTCTGCAGACAAACTCTTCAGCAGAATTATTAAAAGCACACCTTAGATTTGTAGCAGCATCACATCTTCTGTTTCTGGCCTCTCTGTGAGCTTCAGTTTCCCTTGCCTGCTCTTCCTTTCTGAAGCTTGAACTTTGTCTGATCTCTATGTGAGCTTCAGTTTCCCTTGCCTGCTCTTCCTCTCTGAAGCTTGAACTTTGTCTGGCCTCTCTGTGAGCTTGTTTCCCTTGCCTGCTCTTCCTCTCTGAAGCTTGAACTTTGTCTGATCTCTCTGTGAGCTTCAGTTTCCCTTGCCTGCTCTTCCTCTCTGAAGCTTGAACTTTGTCTGGCCTCTCTGTGAGTTTCAGTGTTTCTTGCCTGCTCTTGTGTCCTATGGGCATCATCCCGTCTGCCTTTGTTTCTTTTGAGCGTCAGAGTTTCCGCTCGATAAGACTTTTTCTTTTGCATTTTCTCTGCATTTTGTACTCTTGTGGTATATACATGTGTTGCACCTTCGAGCATTCAAAAGCAAACAGATGTGGAAACGGCGAATGTCACGGGTGGAACTCCTCATAATTTCCTCGTTCTGCTTTAAACTCGATCTCTCTATATTTTCTTTCCAAACAACATCATTCCAATCACAAATTAATCCTATACCATTAATATAACAAAATACAAACACTCGTGAGGTAAAGGAATATAGACGCCGTTCTCACGTGACATCCAATGCAAACAAATCTGCCAGCAAGAAAAGGCGGATAAAAAAAAAACACTTCGGACCGATGGAAAATTGAAATCGTAATTGTGTTGAGAAATTTATCAAACCTTCCATCCACCTTAGGATGGATAAAATCGGTGTCGTTCGGATCGAAACTCAAAATCACAGTTGCACTGAGATGTCAAGCCAGTGAATGTTTCTGCAGAACCCATGATTGTGTTTACTTCCGGGTACGGATCGAAAGTCAAAATCATCATTGTATTGAGGTATTTATGAAACCTCCCACCCACCTTAGGACACCGGCTGGGACCTCAAAACGTTCCATAGAACGTTCGGCGGGGCTGGCCCCAAAAATGAGGGAGTAGTTTGGGGACGGACGGACGGACAGACACTCCTTTATAATATGGATTATTATGATTCCCCGAAATTTGTATCCAACCTACATGTCAAACTGTTGATCGGAAGAACCTGAGAATTTGACCACCTAAAGGATACCGCTTGAATTTATACATACCTGAAGGATGACATCATAGGTCACGTGACCTGGTGGCCATATTGTATTTCATGAAAACCTTTGAAACATCTTCATTTTTCGATTGAGTTGAAACTTGGATCACTTATAGTACGCCACTTAAATTGATGTTTATACTCCGGATGACGTCATAGGTTACGTGACGTGGTGGCCATATTGGATTTTATGAAAACTTAAAATGCATCTTCATTTTTTGATCGATTGAGTTCAAACTTTGCATAATCAGATTCAGGCTGCCATTGTCAATTGTACATCATCGTGCACTCATCTAGAGTGGGGCTTCTCGGTGCCAGCAGTTTCAATTATTATCTATCTATATATTAATCAATTATTATCAATTATTATATTAATCAATTATATTAATCAATCTATATATTATCAATTATTACTAAAGCTCTCATCTTGTGTGTATGTATGTTCCCGAAATACAGCCAAAATGGTACACGATAGCGCAAAAATTTTCGTGCCATCTTACTCGTCATTACCCTGCGGTGTGCAGTATCAAGTTTGGTTAAAATCGGGCAACGAAAAAATTATAAAAAAAAAAAAATCAATTCCCGATTCAGTCAAGTACTCTTCGGGAGAATTTGATCAATGCAAACAACCTCAGCGGTATAGTTTGCTGGAGCTATCTTTTTTTTTTCTTGAAATTATTTATTTAAAAATCTCAAACATTTAGTACAGACAACGAACGATTTTTTTTTAAGCATAAAATAAGCATCACCATTTTGATCTAATACTTCCGTGTTTATTAATAAATAAAATTGTGTTTAGAAGATTACGCACAATAATTTATTCGACTTTCTTTTCTCCGTTTTTTTTTTCACATTGACGCGCAATATAAAGTTTCGTTCAAATCGGGCAACGAAAAAAATTATTTAAAAAATAAATTCCCAATGCAGCCAAGTACTCTTCGGGATTATTTGATCAATGCAAACAACCTCAGCGGTATAGTTCGCTGGAGCTATGTTGTTTTTTTTGAAATGATTTTTTCATCAATCGGTCACAATGGGAACCCAACGGGTTCACGGGTCGTCTAGTTACTATTGTTGACGATCGGCGACGGAGGGATTCGCACCCGACTCTTGATAGCCAAACGTTACAGATTCGGTGCCACCCTCACCACTGCCGCCTCCGGGGTTTATAACGCCGGCTGGCTCGGCACAGGTCTCGGGTCACGCGTCTTCAATCGCGATACCAACGTACCCCTGGACCTTACCAGTTGGGGAAATAGACCCCGGTTACAGACTGGTTTTGTCAGATGCCGAGCATTTTCTGCCAGTCTGTAACCATTTTGGTTTTATATACCAATCGAACGGATCGTTCCTCGATGCGACACAAATTAATCCAAAGCGGCAACTTCATACGGATCAGCCAGATTTATTGGGGAACATCGGGGAACACAACACAAGCAAAATATTCACGACAATGTTTTTATCAATCTATAACCCGTTCTTAACTAGGGAACTACAGATTACGGGTTTCAAGGGGGTCCCAACCGAGATATACCTTAAACAACATGCAGACAAGACAGAGACAGCATGCAGACAAGACAGAGTACTTGGTGATGTTTCATGGACGAGAGGAAAGTGTGAAAAGCACGAATGTCGCTCGTAACAAGCGGATGTCCACGGATTCGAGCCCCCAAGCTCGAGCACGCCGCGTGGCAAGATGGCGCTCACCCTCTTTTTTCGCACCGCACGCGGCCTCCGCGTGCTCTGACCCTGCGTAAGGTCGACGGCACAAGACCGTCAAATCGACGATGGGTTTCAGCTGGTTTCTCGCAAGGTCCAGCATACAAGTCCAGCCCTGGCCTGTTCACCAGGCCTCCTTCACGAAGCAGATCACAGACAGACACAGCCGTCCCCTACACAGCAGATCACGACTCCCACCAGTCATCTCTCATCCAGCCGAGGGCAGACAGACCTCCTGCAGTCCTTTCCCTGCCTTTCCTTCGGCCCTGGCTCGCTTCTCCAGGCCACATAAGGCAGACCCGGCGCGCCCAGGTCCAGTTTCTCTCCCGGCAGAATCACCACTGTCTCTCCTTCGTTCGCTCGCTTCCAAGCCACTGGCTCCTCCCCTTCGTTTCACTTCCTCTTTTTGGCCACTCCCCCTCTCAGCGCTGGGCGGGGACTATTGTCCGGAGAGAGGAAGGAAGAAGAGGAAGCTCTCGATCCACCACCTCTGCACAAACAAATAACAGCCTGTGACATCTCCCAACACACATGTAACGTCCATTTTACCGAACAGCCTGGCGAAACATGCATTTAATGGGGGATCTGGGCTAATCCTATATTTAGTAGCCTACTAAGGGCCATTTCCGTAACACTATTATTGGTCGACCCTTTTTTGTCCTTGTTTTTTTTTTTCTCAACAACCACTTTTCTGATTGACACAAAATTTTCAGGGTAGGAGCACCCCCCCCCACCTTTCCCAACCTTGGAAAATATTCTAATTATAATTGTGACATCGTAGGTCATGTGATGTGGCAGCAATCTTGGATTAAACGCATAAAATTAAAACATTACATCTCTGAAACCGCTGATCGGAAAAATTTGAAACTTGGCATATCTCATTCTACTCCCAATGGCGAATAAGGGATTTTAAGGAATCATGTCATCGGTGAAGTGGTAGACCAGCCATAAATGTTTTAATCAAAATCATTGTTTACCATTGACATTCAGTGCGTATGTCGAGGCCGTAACATTTTTACCAATATTGAGCTTGTGTCATCAAATCTTCAACAAACATTTATTTTGAGATTGTGGAGAACACAAATGAATAGAATGTACAATTTTTTTTTAACTGTTGTTTTCGTCAAGTTTAGTTCGAGTACAAAGCGGACACGGATGGGCTTTGCATTTTCAGATGCTTTCGAGTTACAATTTGAAACGCAGCGCATGAAGCGACTGCCATGTTTACCAATACTCAGCTGTACACTGCCCACTTCTGCAATGTTGCATGTGACAAGCTGCAGCTGAACAAAGTAAAGTCGCATGACATTTATGATGGAACTCTGTCCTGGGACAGAGCAAACCGGCCTGTGTGATCAGGAGCAAAGATTCTCTCAAAAACAGGATGGAAAGAGCAATTCCGTGTCACAGCACTATGGAAGTGAAACGACTACCGAACTGTGAGTGCAATGGTGTTATTTGAGGGTTGACTTGCAACGTTAACATATGGATAGTGACAAAGTGGAACTCTATTTCTTTGGTTGAGTGGAATTTTAAATCTAAGAATGGCCTCAAAAAAATTAAAAGCCCCATTTCCCCATTATTAATTGCAGGGAAGGAACTAAAGTATAACTCATCTTGAGTGTACAATGCAGTCACGACTCCATGTATCAATAGTATCCCTTATTCACTGGGGACAGAGGACTTGGTACACTCACCTCGGCCATCTTCTTTCATATGCAGCATAAGGGTGCGGGGTAGCCTCATTGGCTGAGGGCATGGCTTTGCAGCTGATGCAGTGTCCCCTGCAGATTAAGGAAGGAATTACAGTTTATTATAGCTGGGTAGGGATTCAAACCCAGGCTGGACAGCTTAGCAGCGAGTGTGCACACTTCTAGGCCATCCTACCAGCCACATAACATGGATATCGTTGGGATCTTTTTATTGCTGCAACGTTAGATTAAAGTTCATTGTTTCTCTATCTGCTCCAACGACTGCAGTTGTGCGTTATTCGGCCGAGGCCAAGTGAAGCGAGGACGGTAATTTCTGGTACGTGAAACCCTGCAACCCCATGCTTCCAAAAAACAGACTTTGTGGAGTGCCTGGTGCATTTTCCATCCAATCATCATGGACCTTTGTAAAAATTTTCCAGGGGTAGGTGCTCCTATGGTGAAAGTTTCGTGTCAATCGCTCAAGAAGTTGTGGAGAAAACGAATTTAAAAGCGAACTATAGCCAAGGAGACTGCGAAAGCAGCACCAATGCTCTGCACAGAGTATGGTCACAATCTCCTCCTCTAGCGGCACTCGGTGGAGCGCATACCTCGGCCAGGCTGAACAGTTTACGTTTTCTATGCCATTGATAAGCCGGATCTGAACCAAAATCGAATCGGCTTGTTCTTGTCACCTAACCAACGCATCCACCAAGTTTTTTTCCGAATCCGTCCATAACGTTTTGAAATGTCATGCTACATATCGTTTTTGGCCATAACATCAATGGAGAAGAATTACTTAAAAATTAAAAAAAATTCAAGAATGGGCCTAGAGCGATACTAAGTGTAGGGCCCCCTTCATCTGGTTTAAGATATATTGTTATGGTATAGGTACGCGCTGGGCTCACAAGGTGCAGACTCGGACCCGCTGCCACAACCGAACCTGAGGCTGCCGGCCACGGATAACTCCATGGCTCAACGGGTTGTCAACGTGGACGCCGGCAAAATAAATTACACCGAGCAGGGTCCTTGCATCCACAGCCACGTTACCTACTCCGTACGACTACCTGAGCTAGAGTCCACACCCGCAGCATGCACCCGAGTACTTATTACTGCCAAGCAGGACAGTGGGTGCAGCACCGACTAACCCACAGAGCCAATTAGCAGGGCAAAACCTTCCCTTCTATTACGTACATGCTTTGGCAGTTCAATGGAAGAAAGGACATGAACAAGGCAGATTTTAAAAAGAACAAACAACAATCTTTTATTTAACAAGCAAGGCAATCATTAAAGCGAGTATATATAAGCAGGCAAAAGGCACAGAAGAGCAGACTTACCCCAGTACATATTCCTCTTAGACAGACTTACTTAAACAAAAGACACATGGCCATCATTCAATCCGGGAAGAAAGGAGACAAGAAGAGCTGAGGTGAAAGAAGCAGAACGTAGTGTCGGGGCGACTCCTCTCTTACCTCACGCAACCATGCGTGAGACATTCTGCGAAATAACAACACTCAAACAGTTCAGCGCACATTCAGGGCCGGAGAGCACTCACGAAAACCCTCGGCCAATGTAAATTGCGGAGCTGTGTTGTGTGGCCAGGCTCGGAGGCTACTGAGAATTTTTTTGGCTCTGGAGCCTGACAGGGCATGGCTATGGTGCAAGGTGATGGCTATGCACCAAAGGGGGAGCTCGGAAACGCCTACAGGCTCTTTTGTTCCATGTTCTGGCCTCCTCCACTCCAGGCTCTATAAAAGAGAGCAAATCAGGATCAATCTCTCTCTTTCGTCCAACCTCCAAGCCGAATCTCTTCAAAGCCTTTACCGAGCCGAGCGCAACCGAGCTGAGGGGTCAGCGCAACCGAGTGAGGCGAGCAGGGCAGAGCGAGCAGTTACCAAGACATGCCGTGGTCATTACTGCTTGACTTTGACTGCATTCCACAGCCAATATTCCTTACCACTTACAGACTTTCTCACACGTCCCCGTTAAGCTCTCTTCCACATCTTTTCTCTATCTGTGCCTCGTCCACTAAAAGAGCATCACCGATTTGCACCTTTCACACCTTCCTCTTTCATCACATTGCACCATATTTTTGCACCTCCCACTCACGCATCATAAATACCCCCCATTTTCTTCCCTCCTCCCCCTTCTTAAGTGATTGGGTTGTGTAGATCCATTGACCACACCAGGTACAATGTTGCCGACACCTCAACTGCTTCTCCTGTCTCTGGGCTTACTCTAATTTCCGTGTGTGTGTGTGTGTGTGTGTCATGGCACCTGTAACATGTGTAACATAAGTAAGGTTGAAGAAGTTAATATCAGTGAAACTCTGCACTGTGTCTCTTTCATGAATAATTTTCTTTTCTTTTGCTGCATCCACAAATTCCTTGCTTTCCCCTGCTGTACATCTTATAAATAAACCCATGACTGTGCCACATAATTTCCTCACCTTGCTGTAATAAATTGCTCGTCATAAATGTACCCAGCTCGTTTCATCTTGTCCTCCATTTGTGCAGCACGATCCGCACATTAGCCCAGCCAGGAAGTTCCACCCTATCAGTTTATTATCCAGTGCGTACTTAGTTGCTCTGCTCGGCTGCACGCATCGAGGGCACGTGCCTCTAACTGACCAGCCGTCCACAGGTAAGGTATAAAGCGAAGTAGTGTAACCCTGCCTGGATTGGCCGTGCCAATCGGTGTTCGTGGTTGCCGAGCAACCTGTCAGTGCGCGAAGTTATCTGCGCCCAGCGGCCTCGTGATCGGTTGTTCGGGAGGAACCCGAGCGCTTCCCCTTGTGATGAGCCTCAAATCCCAAGTCCGCAACAATATCGTGATGCTAAATCATAAGAGGATTGTGGTGTCGTATTGTGGCATCGTAATGTGGTGTCATTCCTACCTTGTTTGGTTATTTTTTTTAGAGATTTCATCCCTTTGTTTTTACATTTTTTAAATGTTTTTTTGTTTCTTGTTTCTGCAATCTTTTTTAAAGTAATAAAATGTTTCATGTTTTATATATTGTGTTATTTTGGTATGGATTAAAGCCAACTACGTTATTAAATTCGGATTATGGTACACTCTTTTCCTCCCCCACCCCTAACTATATTATTAAATTGTTTTAATACCTGTTTCAGTTGATTTGGGTGATGGTTTGGATATGTATCACTTTTGGAATGGTATTGTCCATCTTCCTCCCCCCCCCCCCACCTGCTCCCACAATCCTGGCCTGGTTTGGTTGAATCCATAATTTAGGTTCGACTTCCCTTCCTAATACAACGATTAATGTTTTATATATTTTTTAATTTGGGGTTGCGTGCACTAGCCCAGAGCCAAAGTAACTTCGTCGCGTTGGAATCACCACCATGGCTTCAGCAGTTATTGAGTTCGGTCAGGCTACAGTTTTACATTGTTTTTGGAGGGGAAGAAGAAGTACAAATTGGCGTTTTAGCGATCTCCCGATGTGGCACTTTAACAATGTACTCTGGCATCTTTTTAAGTCTTAGTAGTTCAGAAAATGTTCAAGAATAAGAGGTGTGGCTTTTAAATGCTTATGACTTCACCCCATAGTAGTTTAATGTGGAACAGGCAAAGCCGAGAAGCGAACGTAGAATTCTTCTCACATTCGCTTCTGACTTTACCTATAAGTTGTTGACAACTGTATACGCAATTTCCAGTTACTTCGGCCTGGATTCAGGATCAGCGATCAAATAATGTAAATCACGATGAAAAATTATTTTTTGATGATGCGGGAGATATCTTTATTAAAATCAGTGGAGGAAATATACACCATGTCTGATATTATTTGGGTCTTTCATGTCTCCGACGATGCCTTTATCTCCCGGCATGCATCATTCCCCATGACAAAAATCGGAAACAATAAAAAAACAGAAACAAAACAAAAACGGAAGCAAAATGGTCATAGGCAACGACACGGATTCACAATTGGCAGGGTATTGTGTTGTTTTTGTTGTTTCCTATTCTCTCACATGCACGCGTTAAGTATGAAGCTCACTGCGTTCGCTATAATCCTATCATTGTGTACACATTTGAAAGGGCAGCCATTTTTTTTCCTCAATCATCCCTCTTTATGGAGTACTACCATAATCCATGATAAATAGTGCTTGTGTAGCTGCATCTATATCAGCGATATTGACTTGGCAATGTGTTACAGCACTGACCAATTGGGTGTGTGCATGGTTTTCCCTTCGGTCATTATAATATTGGTGATTATGGTGCGACGTCTCGATCACACGCTTTCCTCACCTCTCCGAGCAGTGATTACAATATTGGTGGTTACGGTGCTGTGTCTTTATCCCTTGCTTTCCTCACCTCATGACTCATTCTGGTGATTACTATATTGATCGCGGTGCTATCATTGACAGTCTTATGTTGTTGTGACTCTCTGGATACCAAACGTCCATCCGTGTTCGGTGGTTGAAATGTGTACTCCCGCCTGGAGGGTGGGGGTGCTCGCCAGTATCATAAATATCCCAAATGAAAGAGCGTCGACATTAATTTTTTTTTCTTTTCTTTTGGCATCCACTTAATGTAGTGACAGGATGAGATCTTTCAAGGATTCTTGATGAGACATTGCAGTGACTAAATCAACGCCACTCAAGCTGGTGTCCTTCTCAATGATGTATCAAAAGGGTCGTGAGGGGACGACTCCTCCTCCGTGGTTCTTCAGGCTTCCAGAGTAGAACTTTCTTTGCAAGTTCTTTATGTGGCATCGCATGACCAGCAAGGCGAAGGCGGTGTTCCCTTACAACCGCAGAGAAGTGGGGCAAAGAACCATATATTGTTGTAGTGCCGGGTCTCGGTGGCGAGCACGACCGCTAGATGGAGCAGTGGAGTCGTCTCCACCGAACACCCGGAATTTAGGTCGTGACCCTCGGATAAGTCCGAAGGTACGGGTCCCTTACAGGACCATGAATCGCCAATAATTCGACCGTGTGGGGTAGGGTGAATTGCCAAACTTCAACATACCTAAATACCCACGCAGGAAAGCTACCGGGGAATTCACACCCTCGACAGTCCTCGAGCGGGACGAGCCGTTACCGTGCTCCAACCGTGTGTAACCCGAGAGGATTAAAACTTTTTGCCACTCGGTGATTATCCGGTGAACTCCTCACAAGAAATCAAACATTGAAGGAAGAGCGCGTCGGTTCTTCCGGCAATTTTACGAATGCCAAGGAAACCGTCGTGATGTCACACATTACAAGGTGGCCACAACATCTTGTCACCCCTTATAAAAATTGACATTGCCTTTGTGTGCAGTGCTTATTTATTTTTGCGATTGAGTGAACATAACCATTGGTGATACAGGCTGTTAGACCATTGAATAACGAATTTTTGTTAGTGTCTGGGTTGCTAGTGCTCCCACAGAATGTGGCACAAAATTATTCTCGATAATGATAATGATGGAGGACAAATGGATCCACTCGACACTTAAGGCTTGTATCATACATTGTAAAAATGTGTAATAAAGTCAAAGACTACCACAAATGTATGTGGTTACAACTTGTAGAACCCTTCCTTGTTGTCAGCTGGTATGACAAAAGGAAATATCACAATTTTTATAAGGGGTGACAAGACATCATGGCCACCCTCCACATCAACAGGTTGAAACAAGATGGCATCACTGCAATATCTGGAGAAAGTGTAAAGATTGCCTAAAAGTTATTTTGCTGTTGCTCAAACAAAACATGGACATGTGGAGAGAATCATTGGTGCTGTGAAACCTTGGGTTAGGAACTCACAGTGGGGAAAATGCGAAGGTAATGGAGATCACATGAAAGGAATCGGCAAAAGGGCTCAAATCTTGAGAATGCAGTTCCCATTCAAGGACATTCATGATGTGATGTAGTTCATGATCATGCGGAACTCACGTCTACTCTTATACAAAGGATGCTGAAAAAGGGGAAATGGAGGCAAGAAAAACTTCCCACAGTGGGAGATGAAAAGGGAACACGAGTCGAATCTAGGGGTGTGTTACGTTATCAAGCAGCTACTACACGGCCACCGAATACGGCGTCGGTGGCCACGTTAACGCGACTAAGCATCTCTTCAGAGCACTCGAGCAAGCACTGCAACGGAATGCAGGGCTCAATACGGCTTAACATGGCGTCTCCATGGAAACAATGCTGTCATGGTACTCGCGTAAACGAGTCGTTTTCAGTTTTATTCGATCCTCATGCGACAACTTCCCCAGATTTACTACCCCGGACGTTTGACTCTGTCAATAGGAGGGGTTTTCAAATTGTTTTCTCCTCCTCCTCCTCACATTTATGTCATTGCTGTGATTGGTTACTGATCTCGTGGACGGTCTGACGACCATTCATAGCTCGAGCGCTTCAGAGCTCCTATCACTCATAGTTAGGACACGTCCAGGCACGTCATCAGTCCGTCTTCACCGTTTAAACTTTAAACGGCCAAGCACAAAGGACGTGTCTTCGTTAAGATATGGATAGATTTGTGTTTGTCATTTTTAACTGCAATGTCACCTTACATTGTGTGGTCAAGCTGACAGGCATTCGTTTCTACTATTATTTTATGGAAGAAATCGACGTCATGACAGACAAGGGGTGGGGGGGGGGGGTTCGCACAGTCGCCATCTTGTTATGTTCGGTAATCGGCTGTCCAAGTATCAACATCATTTGGTAATCAGCTTTCATTCAACGTCAGGGTCATTCATGGTAGTCAGCCTGTTGTATTAGCAGCGGCTACAGAATATGAAGAAGAGGGAAAGAAATACAAATAAATGGGGGATCAGGAGGCGCCTCCTACCAAGCTTATCTATGGACCCCTACCATTGTTCATTTTGGGGATGGACGGGCCGGGCCGGGGGGTTTGCACGTTTGTAGATCTTGACTAATTAGCTGGAAAGTAGAAGTGACAATTAAAGGATGAAATACATGTTTCAATCATTAGTACACATCATAGGGGTATGCTTCTGAACATTTCATCGGTTGTAGTACATCATTCTGAATCCGACTTGGGTGGCCATGTTAACATGACTGAGCACCTCCTAATCGTACTCCACTAGCCGTGCGGCTTGTAAAGCCATTGATATGGAACTTATGATAAAAAGTAATGGAAGTATCACTCAAATTGTCTGAAATCATCTTCACAAATAACATGTAGATGGCAAACGAGACCCCCACGACCCATTTTCATCATCATACAAGCTACAGGTATGGAAGTACAAATGAGAAAGGCAGCTTTGGACAAAGAATGAATAACACACTTTGGTAATGTTTATTTTCAGACAAAAAGGGTCTCTGGTGCAAGCAGTTGTATCTGTAACCAGTCGGCAGCAAACAAGGGAGTTGTCAGTTTATCGAGTTCATATATCATCACAGGGAAGACGTCAGATGACAGGAGTAGACCTTTACCCTTTATAAACAAAAACAAAAATGACGTGGGCCTCTGTGAAATTCAACACAGTCACCCGTCATGTCGCCAGAGTTTATAAAACTAGAAACTTGACCAAAGAATCATGCTGCACTCAGCATCAAGATCCATGTGCATCTGCAGCGTTCCTCAATCCTCATTCACTGGAAATTGATGACAAGTCGTACAAACGGTGTGTAAACTACAAATCCAAATTGCTATCAATCGTCAAATCCACCGGTGTGGGTCATTTCTCCTCCCTCCTCCCACAATACGCCTCACCCTTCAAAATGGCCATGAGAAGAGGAGATGACAGTGTGCAGAAGAGGTGTTAAAGCAACACATCGCCAACAATGCAAAATCAAAACCGACAGACTCAAGAAAGCACTTGGGTTGTAACAGTCACATCGGTGATTGGTCCTTTTGGCATCGAATAGTTCACAACCTGTCCGAACATTATGGCATGACCCGAACGTTTCCGCAACCCCAAAACGAACGACTCGCAAGAAACCAGCACGATGGCACCGGGGTGGCAAGCTGGTCCGGATTAAATGTGCAAAAGATTGCTTTCACCTTTTTCCAGCCTAATCCAGCTTTTCCAATGCCAAAGTAAATCGATCAATCCATAAAAATGGCTCGAGGGAGGTGAATGGGAAAAGGAGTGAGAAAAATAACCGAAAAGTCCACAATAACTGTTCAATGAAAACTGTTGGTTTCTAAAACGATAACCAACATCGCCAGCTCTTGCGAACCCCTCATCCCCGAGCCCTCGATAAACACCTTAACATGCAACTATGGGGGGGGGGGGAGAATCTGAAAGGGAATTAGGAAGGCAAAGGTTTAAAGAGGAAGGTGAGAAAGTTAAGACCGGTTCTCGATCGTCCATGCGGTTTCAGCGTCAAATGCAAAATTTTTTGGATTTTCTTCGTAGATTATGAAAAATAAGTTCCCTGTCCGCCCGACTGAATCTTTGCTTCGAAATTGCAATTGGCCCAAAAGGGCCAACTATTTATTAGATATGCATTCATGTAGTAGGTTGGGGTAGGAGGGGGTGGTCTCAAAAACATACAAGTCAAAAGTTCCATATTTGCATATGTAATAAATAGATGGACCTTTACGATCGTCAGGTGGTGAGTCTTGAAGAATGTTCTACTTTCCAAACAGAACCGGTCACCAAAAGAGCTGCGTCACACGTTGCATCACACATGCTGAACGCAAGTTTACAGAAGCTGACCCACGTGGCGTTCGGTGTGTTCATGAGCCGATAGCAACAGCAACAGACGTTGTATCAATTTGCAGCCGGGGAGATTAAATTACGGGGCATGCAGGGACAACCAGTTCAACCTGAATGGATGCCGGCATCAGTGAAAGACAATATCCCACATGTTGTTGGGAAAACATTGTCATCATCAATAAAACGTGAATTTAGGCCAAACCATACCAACCGCGTGAGCACATCGGCTGTAGGTATGTAAATAACAGACGTGGACTTTCGTTTTAGACCTGAGCTTTTACTAACCAACACCAAAATGTCCAAACATCAGACGTGTACCCAAAAGCCCTTTAATCTAAGCTCGTGCAGTTTTTTTTTTGTTTTTTTTTTCCCAGCATCCAGCCAATAAGGTCCACAGAACATGCGGGTTTTTTTTTCTTTCCGGACTGGAGACTAGCCAACGGGCTCAGTTTTAGCAGCGTATCACAGGCTGGATTTCACCCTCAGAATCCATCAGGCACACACCTGGCTGATTATAGTCCAGAGTGATGGCATCAATTGAGAACTCGCTCCAGGTACTGTGGTAGGGGGTTGTCCCGCACAAACTTTTGGATGTACCAGCAAGTGAGGTGTGCCTTCAGGTTTTCTTCGACGACAAAGTCCATAGCTGCCTGTGGAGGGGCACAAGGTCGAATGGGGGCACAGGAAAAATGCTGAGTTGTACAGGTTTCACGTCGAGCACAATTTAGTCCACATTTTCTCTGTCACACGAAAATCCATCTTGCCAATCGTCAACAATAAAAGTATAAAGAAAACGTTTCATCCAATCAGAACAGATTTGTGAACATGGAAATTAGTCATTTATTTATTTATTTTAAACGTACATGCATACATACACCCCACAAACCTACTGCCAGTTGATACCTGCTGCCACCTTACTGAGCCTCAACTTTATAGAAAATAATAATAATAATAATAATAAACATACAGGTACAGGTAGTGGACGAAAAAAAAAAAAATTGAAACAATGTAAAGTCATCGGTTCATCATTGGTATCTCCCGCAGTGAGGCTGAGTCTTTGGGTCTCTCACTCTCACCGCAGGCAGGTCGGTGGTCTTGCTGTCTTCTACTGTCTCCTCTCTGGCCTCTGCCCCACCCCCTGCTCTGTCTAAGATATGTTCCCCCCCCTGCTCTGTATGAGATATGTCCCCCCCCCCCCCGTTCAAGGTCCGCCAGCAACCCCCTTCTGGTAAAACTACCAATATCACGAATCACTGCTCACCTTTACTCTTTCATTCCTCTTTTTTCCCACCTTTCGAACAAACTCCCCCACTCTCTTCAATCTCACTCTTCCCTCCAGGTCTTCAAAACAGCTGTTCACCACCATCTCTTATCTTCCCCCATCCAAAACAATGATCTTTTCTACCCCCACTCATCCACCCCAAACCCACCCCCTTCAAATTCCCCGCAAGTCCCTGCAGTGTCCATCTTGTTTACCCTGTGCACCCCACCCCATGTGTCTATCTCATGTGTCTATTCTCCATTGTTTTGTGCTTCCTCTCCTATCCCTCTTGTTTTCTGGTCCCCTTGTAATACGTTCTTTGTGTTAGCTCTTATACGAGCCTTGACATTGCATACTTAAAAAAATATAAAAAAAGTCACTTAATATGGCATTGGGCCACCACATGCGGCCAATACGGCCTGTTTGCACCATGGCATACAGTCCACCAGCATCTGGAATTCTGCAGGAGGGATGTGGCAGTATTCTTCCACAAGAAAAAGTCAATCAACTCACACCTGTTCGATGGAGGTGAAAAACGCCGTTTCAGAATATTCCATAAATGCTCAATTGGGTTCAGATCAGGTGACCGAGAAGGACACGGCATGGATAATGTCAGTGTTATGCTCATCAAACCATTGGGTGACCACACGTGCTCTGTGGATGGGAACATTGGGGGGATCTCCTCTTGCAGCCACGCTTGCGATGATTAAAGATAACCAGGCCTGTGTAGCATTTTATAAATGACCATAAGCATGCTGGGATGTTATTTGCTTTGTTAATGCATGGGCCACTCCTGTGTGGAAACCGCTGCTTGGTGACCCTCATTTACCCAGGTGTTTCCCTTCTTTTTATTTCTCACTACCTGCATACGTCACACAAGATAGTGCAGAGGAAGCGGACTTACCTGGCCAGGGTGTGCTGGCCAGGGCCCAATCAGAGTGCCCGATTTGGGTGACGACACATCGCTCCGAGTCGTCGCCCCCGCCCCGCACCACAGGGTCTATAAAAGGACGGGTCGCGGGACCGTCTGAGTTCCTGTCTGCTCGCTCCTGCTGGTTCCGCTCTTCTCTCGACTCCGCATTCTTCACCGCCTCGTTGCTGACTATGCCCACCCACTTGATCCTTTCTGCCACTTTGTCCACTTGATCCTGTCTGCCACTCCACCCACTCGCTCTTGACTCCACCTACCCACCTGATCCTGTCTGCCACTCCGCCTGCTCGCTCTCGACTCCGCCTTCTCCACCCACCCACCTGATCCTGTCTGCCACTCCACCCACTCGCTGCTGGCTCCACCCAAAGTCCCTCCCTCACGCCTGACGGCCGTGCCCCCTTCTCTGGATAGCCAAGCAAGATATGATGCGCCAGCTGTCAAGGAGGGATCTTCCAGCAGAGTACTGCAAGTACCCCCCAAAACGTACTGGGTGGCACGATCGGTCAAATGTGCAAGGTACGTATTGCGAGGTCGTTAGCCTCTTCTCTTCTCCTTAACTCCTCTTCATCGGTGTGTGTGCGTGTGCGTGTGTGCACGTCATGGCACCTGTCCTTGCTTAAATTAAGATTGCAGAAGAATTACGTCGGGGTAACTCTGCCGTGTGTCTGCTTTTGTAAGTTGCTTGTTTTATTGTCGCACCTCAAATTTCTTGCTATCTCTACTAACACACAACAATAAACTATATTCACCGTTCCACATATCTTTCCTCGCCGGCCTGAAATAAATCCTTTTGTAGAAATGTTCCTAGCTCGTTTTTGTCTTTTCTTTCATTGATGCAGCATGGTCCGTATCCTAGCCGAGCCGGGACTTTATTCCCAACGATCCGTTCCTTTTAGCCGGTACGTCCTTGGCAGTGTCGCTCGGCTGCACCTGATCCGGTTCGGACAAGGTGTACCGAGGGCGTGTCCCCCGGTAATTACTTCACGTGATTATTTTTAGGTAACTGGATAAACTGTAGACGGAGGACCCCAAGTCATGTGATTGAGTTATTGGCGTTCACGGTTGGTTAGCGACCTGCCGCGTCACGGAGTTATCCGTGTGCAACGACCTGCGATTCCGTGGAGTCTGGTGGGAACCCGAGATAGTTTCCCATCACCCCTCCCCCCCCCATGGCCTTCTCACCCAGACCCCCGGCCCTCAACAATGTGATACAGAAACTCATAAAGTTTTGTGCACACCATCAATACTCTTCATTGTGAGCTCCGTTTGTCATGCACAGGACATCAAGGTTGTACACGAGTTCTTGCCATGTTCGGCTCAGTATGTTTGCGTCCACCGGTGCGCATGCAGCTGTGATCCAAGAATGAAGATCCTGCAGGTTTTCCACCTTGGTGTTAACATCTTTGACAAACTCCCACAGAGAAAATAAAATAAAAAAACATCAAGGGGGTTATGTCTGGTGACCATGGGGGCCAGGCGGTTGGTCCATCTCAGCCAATCTAGCGACCTGGACAGTTTTCATTCAGGACGGCTCGATCGACTTAGGCTCAATGAGGGGGAGCGCCGTCCTGTTGAAAAATTATATGGGGTTGCAGCTCTTCAATTTGTGGGAAGGCGAATCCTTCCAACATGTTCATGTAAATTGATGTCACTGTCTCCTCCGCAATGAAAAAACGGACTCACGAAGCAGTCATGGAGAAGGCCACACCACACATTGACCTTTGGACTGTCATGTATGTGTTCAATGACCACGTGGGGGTTTTCAGAGCCCCAGATCCTCACATTGTGCCAGGTGACCTTCCCCGAAACAGGAAAGCAAGCTTCATCCGTGAACATGTCATTTTTCAGGTAATCCACATCATCCTCGATGTGACTGAGCATTTTGAAGGCAAACACCTTGCGTTTGGATCCGTCATTTGGTTTGAATTCCTGCAGAATCTGCACTTTACAGACAAAACGCTTCAGTCTTTTATACCAAATCCTGTGTACAGTGGTGGTTGGTAGGCCCAGTTCTCTGGGTGTGCATTAAATTGATTTTCTGGGACTTTGTTGAAATGATTCACCCACTTGTTAAACATCTGCTGTACTTGTGCTTGGTCGACCGGTACTTTTCTGTTCCTGAAATCTTCCAGTCTCCTTAAACCTCTTGTACCACTCTCTGACACTAATCTGCAATGGTGGATTCCTTCCATACCTTGTACGGAAATTACGCTGAACTTGCTTGTCGGATCTCGTCTCGACGAACCATTCGGCACACTGAGCTTTGTCCTGTGGAATCGCCATTTTCTTTAACCCTAACATTAAACCATCAGACCTGAAAATAAATAAAACTTGATGAGTTTCTGTATCACATAAAACAAAGGGTATCGTCGTATCATTTGTGGTATGAAATATGTTGTTGCGGCTCTGCGAAGCCGGCACTTCCCCAAGAAAATGGCACCCAACATATAGCGGTCAGGTCAGGTATGGGAGCATGTGCTGGAGCAGCGGGTCAGTCCCAAGACGGATATTTCATGACTATTCGTTCAGTTCGCCCTTCCATTAAGTTTAGTGGTTATATGGGACAAGATGCATTGCAGAGGGCTTTTCGTTAGGTCTTCAATCCTCTATTCTTCCACTTATTTTATTTACTTTACTTTTGACACACGAACCCCTTCACGCATGCATTCACGCCAGACATTGATGTTTCCCAAAGAGTGTCGGGAACGAATACCACAGCAGCCTCATTTGCATACGCGCGCCATTTCCCCGTTCAAAACACGCGCCATTCATTATTCAATGGACACTTCATCTCAGACCATCACTATGCTCACGATGACACTGCAACCCTCATGATAATCACAACTCCTCCTAAAATCCCCACAAAAAAAAAAACTTAAGGTCAACCTCCTTTCCACAATTACCACAAACGCTTCAACCGCTCCAAACATCCTGATCACAAACACCACGGCGCTTCCCCCACCTCACTACAACCGCCGCAACTACCATTAGTTTCCTGAACGCTCACCACAGTACTTTGAGATGCTGCGGAACAGAGGACATTGCGAGTCATAGCACTGTGGCGTGCAACTCGAAGCACAATATGTGCTGGGACTCATTCAATGATGTCTGGGTAGCCCTGGCATTCTGCGAAAGAACAACGCTCGAATGAAGCACAGTGCACATTCATGGCTGGAGAGCGCTCCCAAAAACCTGTACCCCATGTAGATCACGGAGCACCATCGCACGGCCGCGTCTGGAAGCAACTGAGGCCATTTTCAGCTGCGGAGTCTGGCGGGGCTGGGATACTTCTCAGGGAGGAATCTAAACACCAAAGAGAATGCTCGGTTACTCCGACAGGGCATTTCGATCCGATTTTGGCTCCTCCTCCTCCTCCTCCTCCTTCGCCTAGGCTCAATAAAAATAGCGGCAAGAGCGGATCAAAGATTGACTCACTCACCAAGCCCGAGCTGAGATAACAGCTCAAGTCATCAAGCAGTCATCATGGGTGATCGAGTCGTAACCAAGCAGGGTGGAGCGAGCAGTCATCGGCGTTACCGAGACATTGCCGAGTCAACGGCACTCGGCTGCATTTCGCAGCCAATACTCATTACCGTTTACAAACTCTCTTACATGACCCTTTAAAGCTTTCCTCTCACGCATCTATCTCTCCCATCTAATGTTGATGCAGAAACTAAAAAACAATAACCAATACGCACCTCCTTCACACTTCCGCAACATCACACCTGTACCTCATTTTCCCCTCAGTTGCACCATAGACAACCCCAGTTTTCTTCCCTACTGCCCGCCCCCCAACCCCCAATATAAACGATTGGGTTGCGTAGGTCCATTGACCACGCCAGGTACTGAGAGGTTGTTTACACCTCAACTGCTTCTCCTCTTTCTGAAATCTCTAGCTTCCTCAGGAGTGTGTCTGATAGCACCTGTACTGTTTGAATAAGTTGAGATCGGGTTTGCTCTGCACAATCTTCTTTTGCAAATTATAACTATTTTCTTTTGCCGCACCCACAAATCCTTGCTTCCCCCTGCTGTACGTATTGTAATAAAACCTTTTATTGCGCCACATGACCTTTCCTCACCCTCGCTTGTAATAAATTGCTGATGTTATAAATGAACCTGCAGCCCGTTTCGTCTTTTCCTTCATTCGGCCAGCATGGTCTGCACATTCGTTTAGCCGGGAAGTTTTGCTCCACCAAATTTGCTCTCGTTAGCCGGCGCGTACTCACTGTATCACTCGGCAGTAATCCGGGTGTGCGCTGAGGGCACGAGACCCTAATTGATTTGGCCGTCCACAGGTAAAGTATCATGCGAGGTAGTGTAATCCTGCCGGGATTGGCAGCGCCAATTGGCGTTCATGGTTGCTCAGCAATCTGCCGGTGCGTGGAGTTATCCGTGCTTGGCAGCCTCGGGACTGAGTGTTCGGGAGAGACCCAAGTACTTCACCTCGTGGCGAGCCTCCAACCCAGAGTCCGCAACAACATTTGCAACCGAAGTTGTCCAGGTCTTTTTGGAACACCCATATATAGATTACAAACTTGTATTTGCCCAATTTTCCTTGTACTTAAGGTTAAAGTACACAGACATCCGACGGTCTTTGTCCTCCAGATGATATATGTACCAACTCCCCCAATGAATCTCTGATCACTGCAAAGTATACATAAAAAAATAAAGAAAAAGGAAATGGGATTATAAAAAAGCACTTGAAGGAAGGTGTTCACCTGTACTGGGCATACATTAGCCATAAAGGAAATGCAGGTGAGAGCTGTTAGTGGTTCAATGCACACCAAAACACTTAAGAGTCAGAAGGAGCCAAACTGACCGCGTCGATGTTCTTCCAAATCTCAACACAGCCAACGGAAGGTGCAAACGGACCAAAAAGGTTGAAAAAAAAAAGATCCATTTAAGCTCTGCAAAAATGAACAAGGAATCTTAAACAGCACTCTGGATGATTAGAGAGATTCCTCGAGTGCCGCCACACTCGACTGCTCTCTAGTGGAGAAATGTAAAAATTAAACCACAATCTCTAAAACCTGAGTGAGATGACCATATTTTCAGCGAAACCTCTTTTTTTAATCTTCCTATGGCTTTAGAAATGTTGGCAGGATGGCCTTGAGGTATGCACACTTCCCTCTAAGCTGTCGAGCCTGGGTTGGAATCTCGACCCAGCTATAAACTGTCGCCCATACGATTCATCAGTGTGTGTGTGTGTGTGTGTGTGTGTGTGTGTGTGTGTGTGTGTGTGTGTGTGTGTGTGTGTGTGTGTGTGTGTGTGTGTGTGTGTGTGTGTGTGTGTGTGTGTGTGTGTGTGTGTGTGTGTGCGTGCGTGCGTGCGTGCGTGCGTGCGTGCGTGCGCGCGCGCGCGCGCGCGCTGTCCCTTCGGATGGATGTTAAACTGCACATACCCGTCTGACAGCATTAGTTGGTGGACGTTAAAGATTCCACGGTGTCCTTCACGAAGAGTAGGTGAGCTGTCAGCAGGCACCCTGAATACATTTCAAATTCCTGCTCTAACTGCTGCTGCAAAGAAAATGGCAAACCACCCAATATAACCTTTGCCAAGAAACTGCTTTGGCAGCACTGACGCTCCATTATGGAGTACAGTACATCAGAATCCGTTTCACACTAGCTCACTGGGGTCATTCCGTGTCCCCTGGCATTTTTAAGCATTCAGGAGGGAAGGACATGGATTAGGAATGGAAAACATGGGTTAGGGAAAGAAGTGCAGAAGATGGACCAAAAAAAATAGGAAAGAGGGGCAGAAATGATGAGGATAAAAAAAAATCTTTTAATTCCATGAAAATAGCTTTCTGCCCTTTCAAAAGAAAAGATAACTCTGAGAAATATTTTCAAGTGTTTGTATGTTACTCTTTCACCGTCAGACTGTAGTATCAAGAGGCCACAAATTGTGGGTGGAGGAAATTCAGAATGTGGGCAAGGTTTTAAGCTACAATACGTTGGCCTTGACAGCCGACGCAAGGGAGCTTAAAATCTTGCCCAAACTAAGGGAGGGGGGAGCTAGGAGGGGTGAGGAAGGGAGGGGGGAGCTAGGAAGAGTGAGGAAGGGAGGGGGAGCTAGGAGGAGTGAGGAGCTAGGAGGAGAGAGGAAGGGGAGGAGGGAGCAAGGAGGGGTGAGGAAGGGAGGGGAGCTAGGAGTGGTGAGGAAGGGAGGGGGAGCTAGGAGTGGTGAGGAAGGGAGGGGAGCTAGGAGTGGTGAGGAAGGGAGGGGGAGCTAGGAGTGATGAGGAAGGGAGGGGGAGCTAGGAGTGGTGAGGAAGGGAGGGGAGCTAGGAGTGGTGAGGAAGGGAGGGGGAGCTAGGAGTGGTGAGGAAGGGAGGGGAGCTAGGAGTGGTGAGGAAGGGAGGGGGAGCTAGGAGTGGTGAGGAAGGGAGGGGGAGCTAGGAGTGGTGAGGAAGGGAGGGGAGCTAGGAGTGGTGAGGAAGGGAGGGGGAGCTAGGAGTGGTGAGGAAGGGAGGGGGAGCTAGGAGTGGTGAGGAAGGGAGGGGGAGCTAGGAGTGGTGAGGAAGGGAGTGGGAGCTAGGAGTGGTGAGGAAGGGAGGGGAGCTAGGCGTGGTGAGGAAGGGAGGGGGAGCTAGGAGTGGTGAGGAAGGGAGGGGAGCTAGGAGTGGTGAGGAAGGGAGGGGAGCTAGGAGTGGTGAGGAAGGGAGGGGGAGCTAGGAGTGGCGAGGAAGGGAGGGGGAGCTAGGAGTGGTGAGGAAGGGAGGGGGAGCTAGGAGTGGTGAGGAAGGGAGGGGGAGCTAGGAGGGGAGAGGAAGGGAGGTGGAGCTAGGAGTGGCGAGGAAGGGAGGGGGAGCTAGGAGTGGTGAGGAAGGGAGGGGGAGCTAGGAGTGGTGAGGAAGGGAGGCGGAGCTAGGAGTGGCGAGGAAGGGAGGTGGAGCTAGGAGGGGTGGGGAAGGGAGGGGGAGGGGGGGTGCGTGAGGAGGGGGGGGGGAGCTAGGAGTGGGGCGGAGGGGAGGGGGAGCTAGGCGTGGTGAGGAAGGGAGGGGGAGCTAGAAGGGGAGAGGAAGGGAGTGTTGAGGAAGGGAGTGTTGAGGAAGGGAGTGTTGAGGAAGGGAGTGTTGAGGAAGGGAGTGTTGAGGAAGGGAGTGTTGAGGAAGGGAGTGTTGAGGAAGGGGGTGTTGAGGAAGGGAGTGTTGAGGAAGGGAGTGTTGAGGAAGGGAGTGTTGAGGAAGGGAGTGTTGAGGAAGGGAGTGTTGAGGAAGGGAGTGTTGAGGAAGGGAGTGTTGAGGAAGGGAGTGTTGAGGAAGGGAGTGTAGAGGAAGGGAGTGTTGAGGAAGGGAGTGGTGAGGAAGGGTGTGGTGAGAAAGGGAGTGGTGAGGAAGGGAGTGTTGAGGGAGGGAGGGGTGAGGAAGGGGGGGGTGAGGAAGGGAGGGGTGAGGAAGGGAGGGTGGAAATGAAGAGGAGGTGAAGGAGGGAGTCGAGGGGAGGGGTTTTGGAGGAGGTAAGTGCGAGGGGAGGGTTCTCAACTTGCATTTATTTGGTAATGGGACCTGTGGAGAAGTGGGTGGGGGGTTGAGATGGGTAGTACAGGATTGAACGAAATGGGGTACATTAAAACAGCACGGGGAGACCGCTCGGAGATGTTCATGGGGAGTGGAGAGAGGAGGGGGTTTGGGAAGAGGCAAGCATGAGGCGAGGTGGAGGGAAGGGGAAGTGAAGGATGATAAAATGTGCAAAAACAGCAACATTTTCTTTTTCACTGCCAGGTTCTATATAAAAACTGGTGGGAGCATTTATAACTGATGCCATCTACCTGGCAAAGGTCAGGTCAGGTCAGGTATGGGAGCATGTGCCAGAACAGCACGTCGCTGCGTCCACTTTCCGCCGGTACTCCAGGGGCCTCTGTCTGGCCATCCCCCAGGCAGATGCCAGGCCCATCCCCATCTCCTTGAGATGATGGTCAACCTGTTGCAACCATGAGGCATGTGGTCGACCCACTGGCCTCCTCCACTCATGAGACTCCCTCGCTGAGAGAATCTGGTAAGCAGGATCAGAGTCAGGAAAACGATCCACATGTCCATACAGCCGCAACTGATGCTCACGGACTATGCAGGTAACAAATCTCATCCGAGTCTCTCTCAGCAACCGCTCGTTGGACACAAAATCTGACCAGCGATAGCCAAGGATTCTCCGAAGAGACCTGGTACCAAAGGAATTAAGTCTCCGTCTCAGATCCTTGGTCAGAGTCCAAGTCTCGCACCCATAGAGCAAGACTGGAAGTACCAAGGACCTGAAGATTCGGACTTTCGTCCTCCCGCACAGGTACCGGCAGCGCCACACCCCATGATCCAGTGAATCCATGACTCCCCAGGCCCGACCCAGACGTCTATTGACCTCTGACTCGCAGCCAGCAGAGACATGAATATCACTGCCAAGGTAAGTGAATCTCTCCACGACCTCAACATCCTCACCACAAACAGACACAGACAGGACAGCAGCATCCAAGATGTCACCGAAAGCCTGGATCTTAGTTTTGACCCAAGAAACCTGTAATCCCAACGGCTCAGACTCCTCATTCAGCACCTCGAGGGCCCCCAAGAGGATGTCTAAAGTCTCCGCAAAGATGACTGCATCATCTGCAAAGTCAAGGTCCGAGATCTTGACATTCCCAAATGACGCACCGCAACTTGATCTCTCCGACATCCTCCCTAGAATCCAGTCCATACAAGTGCTGAAAAGTGTGGGGGCAAGTACACATCCCTGACGAACTCCAGTAACAACTGGAAATAAGTCAGAGATGGTACCACCACACTTCACAGCACTCTCAGTACCAGAGTAGAGTTCAGACATCAGATCGATCAGTTTTGGTGGCACCCCACGAAGACCAAGAATCCTCCAGAGGACATCCCGATTCACTGAATCGAACGCTTTACAGAGATCAACATAGGCTGCAAGCAGCCCCTGCCGAAACTCTCGTCTGCGTTCGGTGAGGACACGAAGTGCAAGGATACGGTCAATCGTTGACGTCTTTGGTGTAAAGCCTGACTGCTCTGGACGCTGGTGCTCAAGCAGATGGTGGCGAACCCTATCGAGAATTATCTGAGCAAAGACCTTGCCCGGCACTGAGAGCAGCGTCACCCCTTGGTAGTTGTTGCAGTCTTGGCGATCACCCTTCCCTTTCCAGAGAGGGACAACAAGGCCCCTCTTCCAGTCAGTTGGGATGATGCCAGTGTTCCAGGCAGAGCACAAAACTGCATGCAACGACACGAGTGCAGCATTTCCACCAACCTTGAGAAGTTCGGCATGGATTCCACAGATCCCTGGAGCTTTGCCCCGTTTCAACTGGTTCACCGCAGCCAGTGTTTCCACAAGCGTAGGTGGACCACAGTTGATTCGAGGGTCAGCAACAGGGATTGTAACACCCTTGACGTCCAACTCGACAGTTGGGGGATCAGCCTGGTACAACCGCTCAAAGTAACCGGCCCAGCGGGCCTTCACTTCAGACTCCTCTGTCAAGAGCCTACCACTCTCTGCTTGAACTGTAGTGCTCCGAGGGATGGGCTTGGATGAACGTAATGCGCGAATTCCCCTGTAAGCGGGACGAGAATCACCTGTCCACAGGTGATGCTCTCCCCCCTCACAGATTCCTCGCACATAGGCCTCCTTGTCCACCCTCAGTGCACGTACAGTTTTACGCCTCAGCTCCCTGAACAGCTCAGCTCTGCCATTCAGCCTGGCCCTGCGACTCTGGTCAATGGTATCCAGTGTCCCTTGAGACAAAATTCTTCTTTGCCCTGCGGTGAGCTCCAAGGCATCCACCGGCAACATGAAGGACGGTGGTCTTGAAGGCGCTCCACAACTCTTCAGGACCCCCCAAAGTACCCAGACCCCCCAAGTGTCCACTCAGCCTGTTCGCAAACTCCTCAGCTACTCTCTCATCCCTGAGCTTGGCAACATCCAGCCTCGGCTGGGATGGTACCATTCTCCAGGATTTAAGGTGCAGCTTTAGAGTTGCTACAACAAGCCTGTGTTCAGTATTGAGGAACTGAGCACTCCGGTAGACCCTGCAGTTCTGGATCATCCTCCAACGACCGTCAATGAGGACATGGTCAATCTCCTTTGCCACACCGCCAGCGTTGGAATACAAAGTCCAGCGATGAGCTTGTGGGCGCTGAAACCATGAACCAGCCACCCTAAGTCTATGACTTCTTGCAAAGTCAAGGAACTTAGTGCCATTCTGGTTCATAGTTCCTGACCCATGGGGACCAACACACACCTCATAACCGTCCCTATCAGTTGCAGTCGATGCATTGAAATCCCCCAAGACTAGAAGTGTATCTCGTCTGGGGCACTGATCAACCACAGACTCGAGTGTGGCGTAGAATGTGTCCTTCACGGTGAGATCACTCGCCTCAGTCGGAACATAAACAGAGACCAGGGAAATGACACCTAAGGAGTGACGAATCCTTAATCTCATAATATGCTCGTTGACCGGTGTTACCTCGATTATCATTGGGGTCAGCTTATTGGACACAGCTACAGCAACTCCTTGGGTATGGTAACCATCAGGGCGACCAGACCAATAGTAGGTGTAACCACCCACCATTATCTCGCCGCAATCCGGTCTCCGAACCTCAGAGAGAGCTGCAATCCCGATGTCCAAACGCTTGAGCTCAGATGATAACAGAGACAGGTGATCATCCTCTCTTAGGGATAGGACATTCCAGGCACCCACCCGAAGGGACCACCTCAGGTTAACCCAAGGAGACCGCCGTCTGGTGGAAGACACCTCAGCACCACTCCGACACACTCTCCCGCAATCTGACCCAGGGATGTTACCCCGTGGTTTCCCTCCTATCAAAGATTGGGGGTCCCGAAGTCTTTGCCCCAATCCCGTCATCCGGTGAGCTGCCCTGCGAAGGGAAGCTGCACAGGAGGTACTCCCACGGAGTGGGTTTTCAGATTTTTTTGCGTTTTGCGGAATGAAGGGTTTTACAGTGGCCGGAGTGCAAATCCTGCCACCAACTTCCTAATAAGAAGTGACCCAACTGCAGGAGGACGTCCGCAGACACAGTTGGGCACTAGATATGGATGGCTGTTGGCTCACAAGGAGCTCCTCCGCCCTTTGACAGGTTTTGTTTTTAATCCTGCTGGGTGTCCATATCCAAACACCCTCCTCACCAGAAAACCTGGTGGGGGAGACGGTTTAGTCGCCGACAACCCGACCATGGAACAGGTTAGTACAGGTTTACATGGTACCTGTAGCAGGTCACAGATCGAACCTGACCTGACCTGGCAAAGGCCTGGCTGCATACATGAATGTTTGCACATGCAGCAACCTTTGACCCCTCTGGTCGGCTCACTCCGAATATGATTCTTACATGCTACCCCATGGGGAAGCCATTTTAAATTCAAAACTAAACAGTCAGTCCTTAACAGTACTCTCAACAGAGGGGTAGGGTAGGGGAGGGTGGAGGGTAGGGAGAGAGAGAGAGAGAGAGAAGGGTGGGGGGGGGGGGGTGGATTCTGGCAGATGTGACGCCCAGTTTATCATCCTTCCAAAAGACGGCACACATATTCATTGATGAATCACCCTGCCTGTGAAACACCGGGATGACAGTTTATAGCTGGGTCTGGATTCGAATCCAGGCTAGACAGCTTAGAGCGAGCGTGCGTACCTCTCGGCTATCCTGCCGTGATGTGGCGAGTCATTGCTTTTGAACTAAAAACATTTTCTATTTACTCATTCTCACTGTAATCATCTCATTGAGTTTGCTTTCCTTTCTCCGGAAATGTCTCCACGGAGAACCGAGCCGCCGTATCGCTATCAAAGCTTGAAGAGCTCTCGCCAAGTGCCTTAACCACTCAATCAAAACGGTTGAAGAATCTTAACAAAAAAAACTAAACGGTTAATTTTCTTTATATGTATATATTCATGCCAAAGTGACAGGTCGTATAACGAAAGGAGATCGTACAAAAACAGGGGAAACGTGATGTAAAATAAAATTGCCCATTTTCAGCAAGTGAACCATCGCCTGAAGCATTGCTCGAGGCACCGCATGGCCAAACGCAGGCGGGTGAGCCCTGAACAATGTTCAAGTCGATCGATATGTTCAGTGACAGCGTGAATATTATGGAGCACTCGCCAAGCGGCTTACGCACTCACCGGTTATATAAACACCATGCACCCGTTGATGCCCGGAATGTCAAGTGGTCCCAATTGGACATGTGAACACCTTTTTGTGTTTTTTTTTTTTTTTTTTTTTAGCAGTCGGGAATACTGCTGAAGTCAATAAAGAAGTTTAAATTTTGAAATTCTGCTTAGATCGAGAGATTCTAGAGGTTACGGCATGTGTGGAAATTAATTATGCCGGGTGTTTGATTCATGGTTAGAGTGGTGAACTTGGGATCATAGGATCCTGAGTTCAAATCCCACCCCGGCTGTTGAATTAATACCAGGTGGGGGTGACTCTGCCCGTTATCCTTCCGAGGCCAGCAAAATGAGTGCCAGCTTGCCGGTATACTGTGTCGGAGTGGTGACCTCTCCAGGATTGTGCCCATTAGCCAAGGAGACTGCTTAGGTAGCACCAACACTCTGCACAGAGTATGGTCCCAATGGATGGATTGATCATTTTGTTTTGCGATGCGATCCAAGATGGCCGACTGGCGGCCATTTTAGTTGTTAAAAAAAACATGTTAAACACGTCCTCAACCATTTCTCGGACATGCATTTACCGATCCTGTTCACACTTGGCAAACAGATTATGAATGATATGCACATCATTTTGTTTTTGAGATCAGATCCAAGATGGCCAACTGGTGTTCATTTTATTAACCTCCGCCATCCTCGAAGATGGAAGGAGGTTACTGTTTTCACCCCTTTCTGTTTGTTTGTTTGTTTGTGAACAGTATTACGGAAAAACTCCTTGACGGATTTCGACGAAACTTGGTGGGGGGGGGGGGTTAGGTATGGTCCAAGGATCATGCCATTAAATTTTGGACTTGGTCCCCCCCCCCCCCAAAAAGAAATTGTCAGAGAATTTTTTTTTTTTTGCATTTCTACATGTTTTAAGTGATTTCCAACCCCCCCCCCCAAAAAAAAGGAAAACATTTTTTTTGCATTTACATGTTTTAAGTGATTTCCTACGCCCCCCCTAAAAAAATTGAGAATTTTTTTTTTTTTTGCATTTCTACATGTTTTACGTAATTTCCAACCCCCCCGCCCAAAAAATTTAGAGGTAAAAAATATTTTTTTTTGCATTTCTACATATTTTAAGTGATTTCCAACCTCCCCCCCAAAAAAAAATTGTTAGAGAAAAAAAAATTTTTGCAACTTTTTTTTCAACAAAATTTCGATTTCTTTTTTTTGCATTTCTACATGTTTTAAGTGATTTCCAACCCCCCCCCCCCCAAAAAAAAATGTTGGAGAAAAGAACTATAACTGTCAGCACTGTTGACATCATATTTAATGAATAAGACATAAGGTTCACTTTAGTGACCCAGCAGTATTGGCGGCGGAGGTTTTGCACTCTCCCGAGTGCTCCCCCTCTAGTTACGTTAATGCGTCCCCAATCATTTTCCAGACATGCATAGTCTGATTTTGTTCAAACTTGGCACAAATACTAATACATACACGATGGCATTCGCATATGCACTTCACTTTATTTTGCGATCTGATCAAAGATAGCTGACTGGTAGACTGGCGGCCATTTTAGTTCAACAAAACAAAAAAAAAAACCTGGTATCGAACACGTCCTCAACCATTTCTCAAACATGTATTTCCCGATCTTGTTCAAACATGGCAAACATAACGAATGATGGCTTACATATATACATCGGTTTTTTTTTTTCCAAGATGGCTGACTGGCAGCCATTTTAGTTGTAAATAAGAAGGTATATACAGAATTGTGCTAATACATGGAAAACAGCATCCTGGTTGCCATGGCAACCACTTGAGATGACGAACACATGTCGCGACACACAGTCTCCACAGTCTGTACCTATGTACCAAATATGAAACGTGAAAGTTGAAAACTTTGGAAGTTAGAGTGCGGACAGGAATGGACAGATGGACGGATGACCGGTATAACATAATACGCCCCGATATATATATATATATATATATATATATATATATATATATATATATATATATATATATATATATATATATATATATATATATATATATATATATATATACGCCCACCGGCCTCACGATCTTCTCCACTTGTCCAAATGTCTTGCCCTTATTCTTCAAGATATCGTTCAATGTCTGCCGTTTGATATCCAACTTCTCAGCTATGTCTGTTTTCTTCATCAGTGGATTTGCCTCGCAAGACTGGATAATGTCGTATTTTTCTTGGTAGGTTTTAGTTGTCAGCTTACGCTTAGTCGCCATTGTCCTGCCTGCAGTGCGATCAACATGTGTACGCAGTTATAAATAGCCTATCACTGGCGGTGTACACCAATGAGCGAGCATCACGATTCCATGAAATCGGGCTTCTCACGAGGCAGCAGTTCCGTGTGACAAGTTAGGAGTGGTAATTTACTCGAGTTGTCATTACGTGGGAATGGACAACATCTGACGACTTAGACATGATGACTTACAGAGAGATGACCCTTTATTCAAAGGGATTTAACATGAGATGAATTCGGGACTTTTTGACGCTGCTGACTTACACCCAGTCTACTGTAATATATATATATATATATATATATATATATATATATATATATATATATATATATATATATATATATATATATATATATATATATATATATATATATATATATATATCGGGCGTATAAAAACCCAATGTTGAACATGTGCACAATGATTTCTCAGACATGCATTTACCGATGTTGTTCAAACGTGGCACACAGATAAAGAATGATGGCTTACATAAGCACATCATTTCTTTTTGAGATCAAATCCAATATGGCTGACTGGCTGCCATCTTAGTTGTCTAAAAAAAAACAAAAACAAAAAAAAAACATCGACGTTGAACATGTCCCCAACAATTTCTCCGACATGCATGGTCCAATTTTGTTAAAACTTGGCACAAACACAGTACATGATGGCACACACGTGCCTCCTAACTTTATTTCGCGATCTGATCAAAGATGGCCGACCGGTAGATTGGCAGCCATTTTAGTTGCACATAAATATGGGCTTGCTCCAACTCCGTACAGCAAAATTACTGAAACAACGGGAGCTATAATATTTTATGTCTTTTTTTTACTTGTCATTCATGTACCACCTTGGAGTTCCCTTAGTATACATGCAAAGTTTGGGGCCCGCTCGGTATCATGGTTTTGGAGTTACGGAGGAGACGGACAGACCAACACACACCGACGTATTATTATGGAAAATTATATATACTAGTGCGGGCCCTTAGGGGCGTGCCCATAGGTGCGTGCCAGTATATGCAGCTTCGTGCCTGCAGTATCAGGTCCCCAGCATCAATTGTGACGTCATATCAAAAGAAGAAGAAGAATTGTGACGCCACCTCTCTCTCACCCCCCTCCTTTGTCCCTCCCCTCTCTTGCCCCCCTCTCACCCCCCTCTCCCTTTTCTTGCACCCCTCTCTTGCCCTTCTCTCTCCCCCTTCTCTCTCCCCCTTCTCTGTACCCCCTCCTCTCTCCCTCCCCTCTCTTGCCCCCCTCTCGCCATTCTCTCTCCCTTCTCTTGCCAACCCTCTCACCCTTCTCTCTCCCCCTTCTCTCTCTCTCCCTCCCCTCTCTTGCCACCCCCTCTCACCTCCTCCTCTCTCCCTCTCACCCCTTCTCTCTCCCTCCCCTCTCTTGCCACCCCCCTCCTCTGTCTCGCCCCCCTCTCTCCGCCCTCCTGTCATTGGTCGACAGATAAATGGCCGTAACTTGGGAACCGCTCGTCCGATTGATATCAAACCTTGATAATGCACATCCGCGGGGCCCCGGTAATATTCCTGGAAAGTTTCAATCAGATTGGACCGGTGGTCGTCTGGTTATTAATAATTTGGGAAAAAAATGGCATGATAAGGTGAGAAGGTGGAACGACAGCTTCAGCTGCCATATATATATATCTATATCTATATCTATATCTATATCTATATCTATATCTATATCTATATCTATATCTATATCTATATCTATATATATATATATATATACACCTTTTCAACACTGAAAAGGAAATAAAATGGCCGTATAAACTTGGGAACCGCTCGTCCGATCGATATCAAACCTCGAAAAGGCACATCCGGGGGTCTCCGGAAATATTCCTGGCAAGTTTCAATGAGATCGGACCAGCGGTCGTCGAGAAACGGCGGTCGCAGACAGACAAACAGACAGACACACAGAGATTGCTGGAATTATAGATAGATATATGTAGATGAAGACAAATGAGAAGTAAATCAGAAGAAAGATAAATAAATTGGTAAACACCAGACTCAGTACAATAAAGTATAATATAAAGATTGCCATTGTGGAGAATTGTTAATTTCCCTACTTCGATCATTATTACTGGTCTGTATTGCCTGACTCGACTGGGAAACAGATGATGAAACCTTAATGTCTCCAAATAAACATTGCCAAAAGGTTGACATCCATTTTCAGCGAAACTCGAAATGTTTCTCTCCAACATCACCCGTGACCCTCCTGCAAAAACGATTTGCCCACGCACCAGAATCTTGATGGAATATTGAGGGTTATGTGCAAGTTCAGCTGCCTCCATTTTATTACCAAAACATACAGTGAAGCTTTGTCACAGCGGAGTGATTGAAAAGATCCAAATAAAAAAAATCTCAGGGATTACATAATCGGTTACGATACGATCAATCGAAATGATTGTCCAGTTTTATGGACACTGCCCATGCGAGTCCTGATGGGAACCTTTCGCACAGCATATTTAGTTGCCATATTTTCAGCTAAATGATATTTTACCTCGTGGAATTTTAGAATAGCTCACGTGATCGAGAACAAAGTTTCTGACAATTCAACCACAAAGGTAAACAATAAAACACAAGTAATTGAGGGAACGTCACAAGTCGACATATATACATATATATATATATATATATATATATATATATATATATATATATATATATATATATATATATATATATATATATATATATATATACACCATTTTTACCCTCAACTTGGACCGAGCTTATACCCTTAACAAAAGACCAATTTAGCTTACTTCCAATCATCAGCAAGGTCATAAAAATCTATCATCACAGTTGATAGGAATCCTTCCTTTTCTCCAACAGCCTCATCGCAGATCACCCATTCGGATTCAAACCAGGTCACTCCACCTTGGACATGCCGCTTATACTCTCCCAACAATGGATGGAGGCCCTCAATGTCAGCACGAGACCAGGGCCTTCTGTCTGGACATATCTCGTGCATTCGATACAGTCTGGCATCCTGCCTTTCTCTCCAACCTCTCTGCCTATGGCATCCAAAGGCAACTTCACACATGGCTCACTGATTCTCCACTCTCGTAGCCAACATGTGGGCTCTCCAGGAAATCCTTTCATCTGCTCTCACTGTCAAAGCTAGAGTGTTCTAAGGCAGAGTTCTGGACCCAGTCCTATTCCTGATCTTCCTCAATGGTCTCTGACTCTCTGGAAAATCTTCTGTCGATTTGCTGACGACTCAACCCTCTGCCTTGACATCCTTCATCCTTTCAGACAGGCAGGCTGCAACCTGTTCCCCGTCTTCAGACCTTGAAAAAAAAAATATATGTATATATATATATTTCACAAGATGATGAAACGCGTGAATATGTTTCAATCCTGACAAATCTTACTCTCACAATCTTTCTCCGAAAGGACCATCTGGCAATCCGACTATCTACTTTCTTCACAATCCTCTTGAGGCGGTTCAGTCAAACTCCTGGGTCTCAATATCAGCCAGTATCTTCCTTTGGCAAACTGCATTCTCGAGTTGCAAAATTTTGCGACATCCGACTGAACTCGGACTTGGTGTCTGGGGACTTGTGACTTGAGTTTATAAGGACTTGTTGACAATGTTCAGAAAATAATCACATTGAATTTAAATTTAAATGAATAAACATCGAATTTAAATGGGATTTAAAATAATTGATAAATTAATTTCCATCGTGGGCGTGCCAGGTTCTTTCAATGACGACATATACCTTGTACGTGTATAGAGTACAAGTGCGGCGCACCAGCGCTCGCAGCCGCCGAGTCGCATGCCATTCACCACTGAGGTCAAATGGAGTGTCCACTCTTCAGACAGCACTAATCTCACCAATGCGGCTACGTTTGAAAACTTTATTCAAATCATTACCATTCGTCCTCGGTTACCACGTGCATGTCTCGACTCAATAAAAATATTTTGTGGATGATTAAAATGTCAGTTGACTTGGATTACTTAAACTTCTTCATCGATAATTGTAAATTTTATCATGACTTGTCCTTTTAAAAAGAAAACAAAAAAAAGTACGGTTTCTTAAAAGACAGCAATTTAAGTTAATAAGTAATACATTTCATTTTAACACACATAATAAATACACAAGTAAACTAGAAGGGCACTTGGTATAGAGCATACCTCCGCCACGCAATGCCTGATCCACGAGAACATATGGGGCCCAATACATTTTTGAGATATTGTGCTATTTATAGTTTTTGGGCCTTTCTCTCAATGCTGAAGAATCACTTGAAAAATTAAATAATTCTCATATCCAGATCTTCACCAAAATCGAATTAGTCGTGGTCAAACATCCAACCCATCCACAACTTGAGAAATCATGCTAGATATCGTTTCATAGCCTCATCTCAATAGTGAAGAATCACTAACAAAAAAAAAAAAAAAATTCGCGTCATCAGATCTCGATATTCACCAAAATCTAATCAATTCTTCCTTGTCACACACCCAACCTGGCCACAATTTTTTGATATATCCTGCACACAAACAACGAAACAGACAGAGGGGTGAAAACATAACCTTCTTCACCTTCGGTGGTAGAGGTAATGAGGTAAATTTAACATAAATCAATTTTTGCTGGGAAAAAAGTTTTTTTAAAATAAATTTTTTTTTGATATTACTTTAAATTGGGGAGTCTAAAATAGGCAGGATGAGATGAGCAGACTTTGAGGACGACGTGGAGTCGGGGATTGGGGAGTCTAAAAGAAACAGGAGATGAGCAGACTTTGAGGATGACAGCGAGTCGGAGATTGGGGAGTCTAAAAGAGGCAGGATGAGATGAGCAGACTTTGAGGACGACGTGGAGTCAGGGATTGGAGAGTCTAAAAGAAGCAGGATGAGATGAGCAGACTTTGAGGATGACAGCGAGTCGGAGATTGGGGAGTCTAAAAGAGGCAGGATGAGATGAGCAGACTTTGAGGATGACGTGGAGTCGGGGATTGGGGATTCTAAAAGAAGCAGGATGAGATGAGCAGACTTTGAGGATGACAGCGAGTCGGAGATTGGGGAGTCTAAAAGAGGAAGGATGAGATGAGCAGACTGAGGACGACGTGGAGTCGGGATTGGGGAGTCTAAAAGAAGCAGGATGAGATGAGCAGACTTTGAGGACGACGGTCCAAGTCCAAGAGTCGAATCGTAAAAGCATGCGTGTGTGTGTTGGGCTGGATGGCGCCACGAGCCTTGGCACGACCTTGCCTGCCATCTCCCATCCACTAAAACCACCACCACCAATCCAGCCACCCCGCGCACGCATCACGTGTGGAGAAGGTCCTTCTCAGTCTCGTGACCTCTAATCCTGTCTTAATGCATGCGAGTGACTGGGCACAAAGTTGTATCGCACAAGCCGTCGAAATCTCGTGTGCCCGGAGGGAGGGGGAAAGGGTGTGAAGGCGTTTGTGGGGGGGGGGCGGAAGTATATTTATTTATAACTGATAAGTAAATTTGCTTCTTGTCCTTCCCACCCTTTTCTTCAATAAACCGTTTTTACCCCTGATGTGTCGGTCTAGTATGCGGTCCAAATTGGAAATGGTAATTAACAGAAGAGATAAGACCACAGCCATTATCAAGTTGGCATGAAAGACCGCCTGAGGAGGATTAAAATGCAGTGGTTTGTCCAGGGTTATCGCTCGGCCCTCATCATTTTAGATGGACAAACCTACTGCAGGAGTCAGAACTCATTGGAAACCAAAGTAAAGGTCTGTTTGGCTTTCCCAGCAGAACCCAAGGACCTTTCATCACCAAACTGGTGACCATCCGGGTGGAAAATTTGACCTCATATCCACCCACGGCAAACCGTAACAATATCGTGTGCCATGCCACAAGTGGAGAGGTGCAAATGATGGACGTGAACGGGCAGAGTATGCCCAATATACTGCAGCACCGATCTCAACAAGTCAGCTTGGGGATACAAAAAAGAAATGTATAAAATAAATAAATTTGACTACGACAGTATTATCTGATGAAATTAGACTCATTTAAGATGATGGGCAAACAAAAAGAAATAAAACAAATACACCAAACAAGATTAGAGGACAGCAACTTGGTGGTCCTTCTGGAGTGACAGTAAGAATATGACACTTTACATGCATTCAATATTATGTTGCGACTGTTGGACCAACTTCTCGATTTCTCCAAATTGGCAAAGAGAGATGCAGCTGCTGCGGGTGTTGTCACTGCAAAATTAGGGATTGTGTGCCATACAATTGAATGACTTGGGAAACAGTACAAAAGCATTTGAGCTTGTCGAGCTTGAGCTAAAGAACTTTGGTAGCAAGCTCTGCAAGGATGACTGGGAGAGTCAAAAGCACAGCAGATGAATCGTGCGACCACCATTATCATCCAAGCCTCATTCTAAGTGCTGCACAAGAAGACACAGCCGACATAGAATTAGAGTCGAAGAAATCCAAATTAGCACCTCACTTACAGACTGGGATGATGTTCAGCACTTTTGCAACAGTAAGTGGTCCATAGAAAGGGAGCTGTTGAAGAGAAATGAGACCAATTTGGCAAACGAGGGATTGAGGAGTCTGTGCTTGCACTCATGACATCAGGACCCATTGCAGATCAAGCAGCATCAAAGAAAGTGTAAAACTTTGACCTTCTATTCTCAGGTGGTAAGATCATACATCCTGGTACTCGGGTGTGACAACAACAAGAGACTCAGAGTTTCGCACACACAGTTGAGAGGCACTCCACTCTGCTTCATGCAGAATCTGCAGAGGTTTGGTGGCTGAATGGCAAGGTGTTCGAGAGAAACATAACAGAGTCTGCTCACAAAGAGCTGCAACAAGCACAGTGCATACTTGGCATTGTCGAGAAGGATAGCAGAGTACGTTTCCCTGCGGAATCGACATCGACTGTAGCCAAGTTAGGCCAGATACATGTTGAGTCGGTGAGTGCCACTGATTAATAATTGCCTTTTCAACCTGTACTGAAAAAGATGGGCAAAAGGAAAGCAAGCAAGACGGGATAAAATAGTGCATAACAAAGAAATACTTGTGCGAAATCGATGGCAGGCCATTGCAAATCCCCACGCTTCCCACCTTGAGAAAAGATGAAAGATGGCAAAAAAAATTCCACCAGGAAATACCCAATATCAAAATTTCAGTGAAACTTTTTTTTTGTTTTGACCCCTTTGAGCCAGATTCCCCACCCCATGGCATGAAGCAGGGTCATCACAAATCAAAAAATCATTACATATCTCACGCGTCCAGCACAACTATTTAGGAGAGTAGTGCATGCCAATAGGTGTGTGCCCGTACCTGTATAAAAAAAAAAAAAAAAAAAAAAAAATTCTTTCAAACCGCGTGCCAGAAACAAGAACCACACAGGCCGTTCCTTCGCTCTCACGTGCAAAAAAAAAAAACAAATAAAAAAATAACTTTCAAACCGCGTGCCAGAAACAACAACCACACAGGCCGTTCCTTCGTTCTCATGTGCCCGTATGTGCGTGGCCGTACGTGCAAAAAAAAAAAAAAACAACTTTCAAACTGCGAGCCAGAAATGACAACCGCGGGCCGTTCCTTCGCTCTCGTGTTCTTGCGACAACCACACTTCGACACACAGAGTTAATTAAAATCCAAATGAAAATAAACTTTACCTCCCTGACTTTGCTTGCCATGACATTCGCTGCCATGTAACCGGCACGGCCCGTGACGTCATCGTCGGCCGGCCACGCACCGGCCTACGCAACCACGCGTCCTGTCATTGGTTGGTAAATAAATGGCCATAACTTGGGAAGCCCTTGTCCGATTAATATCAAACCTTGAAAAGGCACATCCTCAGGTCCCCAGCAATATACCTGGCAATTTTCAATGAGATCGGAACAGTGGTTGTCGAGAAACAGCGGTCACACACACACACACACACACACACACACACACACACACACACACACACACACACACACACACACACACACACACACACACACACACACACACACACACACACACACACACACACACACACACACACACACACACACACACACACACACACACACACACACACACACACACACACACAGCTGGAATTATAAATAGATAATGTGAAGAATGGACGGACAGACCAGATTACAACATCATCCGCCCCCATCCCCCCAACCCCTCTCCGTCTTTCCCGAGACGCATGGGGATAAATATGGCTGAGGGAACCATCAATTCCATACGAAAGATACGAACCGACGATCTCGAAGGATTTTCAAATCGGCGTGTGCAAAAAAATAATTTATGCGTCCGTCTACTTTGACGCTTCCATCCATCTCGTTAAGGCGACAAGTTCCATCATCCCATTTCATCCCCTTACTTAACCTCCGTCCTTGTTAAACGGATTCATCTGTGCACATGATGCCAGAGCCAGTTTTCCACCCCTCCGCAGCCTTCCTTCCATACCCTGTTGGTAGCTCATCCAAGAGCATCAAGAGTCTTCACGCGTTTAACCCTTCCAACACGCCACAACGACAACTCAGCAACAGCATACAGCATCAGTTCAATTTAATTTTTTAAAGAACAATTTATTATCCCAACATTTAAATAAATAAATTAAATAACGGGGGGGATATTGTAATCTTGTCTGTCTGTCTATACGTACGTATGTCCATTATGCTATCTCCTTCTCAACAGTTGTTCAGCAATTGAAATTTGGTAGTTGTGATCACAACATAGCAAGAAGGTGTGAAAGCAGGAATATTTTTGCCCCCCCCCCCCCCGACCCCAGGGGAGGTCAAAAGGTCAAATTCCAAGAAAAATACAATTACACGCATATTTTTAATGTAACTTTGTAAATGCAATCAACATTGGAGGACGCATGGAATGTGCAATGATTTTTGGGGATTTCCCCGCCCACCCCGGTTCATGTCCCAGGGGTAGGACTTCGGGTTACATGGGTTACAACAAGATTTTTTTTTTAACTAAAAATTTGATATTGGGTCATTCCTGGAGGACCTTTTTGCATCATTTTTCAACCTTGCTTGAGGTGGCACGCCATCGACTTCGACCCAACATCTTGTCGAACAACATGGGACAACTTTTGGCATTAAGTGGGGGGTAAAGAGAGACGTCTTGTAGCGCCGTACCTTAGCGGCAAAAACGACAAGGATCGTTACACGGTGGACAAAAGGGCCATTTTTGCGCTCAGAACTGCGTATTGAAATTATGATTTTTTGTAATTTTATTTAAACAAAGGGTCAAAGAAATGCTCCAAAGAAATGGACAATGGGAAGGGTGCTTTATGACATCATAATGACGTCATCACCTATTACTTACCATGTAAAACCAAATCAGTATCAAAATTACACCATAACATGCTATGGGTGTGATATTTGAGACAGCTGGACTATGTATGTCGTTAAAAGAACTGCATAACGATGTAATTATATAGATGTAGGCTACCCATTAAATGTTATGTCGTTATGATGTCATCATTTCTTAATTCCGTTGTAAAAACAAAGAAAAGGGGTAGAATTTCATATTTTAAATGTGCAAGTGAATAATTCTATAGGTTTTGGCCCTTCTTTGTGACGATAACAGTTTTCTTTAATTACCTCCGCCACCGAAGGTGAAGGAGGTTATGTTTTCACCCCTTTCTGTTTGTTTGTGTACAGGATATCTCAAAAAGTTGTGGACAGGTTCGGTGTGTGACAAGGACGAACTGATGAGATTTTTGTGACGATCCGGATCCGACTACTAGAATTTTTTTAAAGTGATTCTTCACCAAATCGAGAGATCGGGCCAAAAAACGATATATAGCACGATATCTCAAAAATGTTTTGGGCCTGACATGTTCTCGTGGATCAGGCGGAGGTACGCGCTCTACCGAGTGTCCGTCTAGTTTGAACAGAAATATAAATATTGTGTTGCTATTACAAACGGTCTGTCTACTAATGACACCAAAAACAATGATATTTAACACAGTATTGTCATAATGATTTAATACGCATTATACTGTAATTCTTTAGATATTTGAATTAGCAGTCTTGTTCAATGTCCTCGTTTTATTTGTTTCGTATTGGCAATTTATTGTCAGTTCATCACGGACTGGACTGCCTGCATCATCAGTCAGCAAGCTACATCAGAGAACTTGTCGTGTCCTCAGACAAGACACAGTTATGATGCAACCACAGTCTACAATGCATTTCTTTAAAATGTGGAAGAATTTCGCAAGATCAACGCATTGCCAGTCGACGTAGATTATGGAGAAAAAGGAACACTTTGTAAGAAGTAAGGTTTCATGGCATCGCTTTTGCCATCAAAAGTTCAACAAACCAGAACTTGAAAGGCAAAAAAAAAAAAAAATAAAACAAGAAAAAACAAGACGAGCTGTCAGGGATGGGACGTTCAAAGAGGCGGTCAGTGTTCACTGCTCAATGTGTGTGCACATTCTATGAAACCACTCGCGCTTACAATCGACACAAATTTGAAACATTTAGTGCTGATCAATCCCTCAAAGAGATGGCAACTGACGTCCAAGACGAGCAGCTCCTTGCAAAAATAGCAGGCGGGGATTTAGTCGCTCTAGAAGCGCTAGGTACCATCTTGAACGTTTGACACAACATAGAAACAGACTTCGGGATCATCAAATTAAAAGTACTGCACATCATCAAGCGTATTTAAGGAGAAAGAGTAGATGCCAGAGCATTTGTGGAGCTGGTGTCTCATGTTAAACAAGCCATCGAGGACGGAACACTTCACACTCGATACCAACATGGTCTTCAAGAGCTTGGGCATGACATATCCATCAACAAGACCCGTTTAAAAAACAACAAAAACAGGCTTCTTGAACACTTTGCTGATGCAGGTGTGCGGGAGCAGTCCGATG